>NC_080180.1:7733686-8011186 GCF_950295315.1 Erinaceus europaeus | reverse complement strand
GTCAGAAAGCTGAAGACTCAAGAGAATGATGGTGTGGTTCCAAGCATTGAAGCCAGCAAGCTGCAGACCCAGGAAATATCAGTGTTTCCGTTCAGATTCAAAGGCTGGGAGGAAAAAGATGTCCCGAGCTGAAAGGCAGCCAGGCAGAAAGAAATTACTTCTTGCTGTGGGAGAGTCAATGTTTTGATAAACTCAAACCTTCAGATGGTTGCATGAAAACCACACATGTCCGAAGGGCACTCCGCTTACTTAATCTATTTAAATGTTAAATTCACCCAAACTCACAGAATTTGTTAAATTCACAGAAACACCAGGCATGACATTTGACTGACTCCCTGGCCACTGCCTGACTCAGTCCCACAGAACGCCAACCAAATGCAGACGCTTAGAAGTCTCCCTCTTGTCCACTTGACAAACGTGCAACCTGCTAAGCGGTACTCAATCTCCAAATACAGACATCAGCAAAGTCATCACACCACCTCACATAACACAAAGGCTCTGTGTGCAGATGAAAACAGACTAAGCCCCTTTCTGCAGGAGAGGAGGGAATCCACTGAGTCCTCTTTACTCTTCTCCATGGCGCCCTGTTACTTAAATACAACGATAATGATGGAGGAAGACCTAGGATGGGGGTGAGTGGTTTGAAGAAAACAGAAGTTTGCCCATGGACTATCAACATAATTTACTGTAAACCACTAATCCCGTCCCAATAAAAAAATATTTAAAAAGTAAACTATGGAGCCAGAGAGAGAACACACACACACACTCCCTAATGAGAAAATACTCTCGACCATTACAACCCTTACTTCCATAGCTGCTTATGGTCATAACGATATTCTGTGTCCTCCAATGTCTTCTCAGAACTGTCTTAATTCAGGAGTCGGGAGGTAGCGCAGCGGGTTAAGCGCACGTGGCACAAAGTGCAAGGATCGGAGAAAGGATCCCGGTTCGAGGCCCCGGCTCCCCACCTGCAGGGGAGTCACTTCACAGCCAGTGAAGCAGGTCTGCAGGTGTCTGTCTTTCTCTCCCCCTCTCTGCCTTCCCCTCCTCTCTCCATTTCTCTCTTTCCTATCTAACAATGATGACATCAACTACAACAATAATAAACAAGGGCAACAAAAAAGGGTAAATAAATAAATATAAAAAATAACTTTTTAAATTCTCATAATGTAAAAAATACAGTTAGGTTATCCTCCTGTGTGCTTTTCAAGTTCATTTTGCTTTAGTCACCCATAGTCCATATCTGAGTAAAACCACCTGTTGGTTGTCTTTCAACTCTCCACCTATCTCACTTAGCACAATTTCATAACTGCATTTTCCATGGTCTATTCTGTATTTCCTCTGTCTTCCAAGAGCATGTGAACTCATCAGGGTACTTCACCTGGTCAGGTGACCCAAATCTTCATTGCTAAAGGTCTGAGCCATAAGTAGCCCAGGAACATGGTGCTTTCCCAGTGACTACTCACTGGACATGGTAACTCCAAAAAACGCAATACAGAATCTCCCATGTTTTACATCATATCTGCTTGTGTCTGATATGCAACAGGCCACCAATTTTCCCTGCTTTGCCAGCTGACTCTGAGGCATGAAAGGCCAAAGGTGTCCTGAGGATACTTTAACTGGAAATTCATTAGAATTACAAGTGTGTCTCCTGCTGTGTGTCTTCTGCCTTTGAAATGAAGACCTCTTTGCCAGCAGAGCAAATAGTCACAGAGTCCTTTCTTCTCACTGTGGTCACTATGTTCAGTGCCCATTGGTGAATGGATGGCAGGAGTCACTGGAGATGAGGCTAAAAGGCATCTGCAGAAAAGACCATTTTGTTCACTTGATTATGAAAGTCCTTCTCTAGGTTTGCGGGGACAAAGGAGCCCTCCTGCACTGTTGGTGGGAATGGAAATTGGTCCAACCCCTGTGGAGAGCAGTCTGGAGAACTCTCAGAAGGCTAGAAATGGACCTACATTATGACCTTGCAATTCCTCTCCTGGGGATATATCCTCAAGAACGAAACATACCCATCCAAAAAGATGTGTGTATACCTGTGTTCATAGCAGCACAATTAGTAATAACCAAAACCTAGAAGCAACCCTAGTGTCCAACAGCAGATGAGTGGCTAAGCAAATTGTGGTCTACATACACAATAAAATACCACTCAGCTATTAAAAATTACAATTTCACAGTTTTCAGTCCATCTTGGATGGAGCTTGAAGAAGTCATGTAAAGTGAGATAAGTCAGAAACAGAAGAATGAATAGGGGATGACCTCACTCACAGGCAGAAGTTGAAAACCAAGATCAGAAGGGAAAACACTAAACAGAACTGGAATTGGTGTGTTGTGTCAAAGTAAAAGACTCTGGGGTGGGGGTCGGGGGGGCTCAGGTCCTGGAACAGGATGGCAGAGGAGAACCTAGTGGGGGTTGTATTGTTATGTGGAAAACTGGGAAATGTTATGCATGTACAAACTACTGTATTTACAGTTGACTGTAAAACATTAATCACCCCAATAAAGAAATTTGTATTAAAACAAAATTTCCATGATCCGGGAGGTGGCACAATGGATAGATAAAGCATTGAACTCTCAAGCGTGAGGTCCCAACTTCAAACCTCAGCAGCACATGTATCAGTGTGATGTCTGGTTCTTTCTCTCTCCTCCTGTCATTCTCATTAATAAATAAAATATTTTTTTAAAAATTTCCTCTATGATAGTGACCACTAGTGAGCAATCACATGGGACAAAAATATTTGCATATTAGTTTACCGATTAAGAGTGACCCTGGTTGATCACACACATTACAGTGCACAAGGACCTGGGTTCAATCACCTAGTCCCCACCTTCAAGAGGGAAGCTTCCTGAGTGATGAAACAGGGCTGCAGGTGCCTCTGTCTCTTTTTCTCTTTTTTTTTTTTTTTTGTTTGTTTGCCTCCAGGGTTATCACTGGGGCTTGGTGCTGGCACTAGGAATCCACTGCTCCTGGTGGCCATTTCTTTCCATTTTTTTATTTGATAGTACAGAGAAAAGTTGAGAGAGATGGAAAAAATAGAGAGGGAGGAAAAAAAAAAAACCAGACAGCCTGCAGACCTGTTTTGCCACTTGTGAAGCATCCCCGTTGTGGGTGGAAAGCCAGGGGCTTGATTCCTTATGCAAGTTCTTGAGCTCCGAACTAAATATGCTTAATCAGGTGCGTCACTGCCTGGCCCCCTCTTTCCCTCTCTAATTCTCCCTCCCCTTTCAATTTCTCTCTGTTTCCATCCAATAATAAATAAATAAATATTTTCTAAAAGAAAAAACAAAACTTAAAAGTGACCTGCCCATTGCAGCTGACTCTCTTATAACCACATAATGAAGCATAACATTTGGTGGGCCTCTTGGCTCCTTGAGGCTGGATATACCTACGAGGGAGTGTCGTCCCCGCTCATTGACAGAGCAGACTACAAAGCTGATAGTTCTGTGAGAGGACTGTGACAAGAGAAGGCTTTGTGACAGGTATTTCCCACATTCTCCTGTTGGCCTTTTTCCAATGGACGCTCCTAATATGAACCATCTGGTACAAACACTGGTCACAGCCCATGCATTATGGCCCATCTGGTCTTCTCTCCATTCCATGTGAAGTACCCCGAGTGCACTCTCAACATTCTGCCTTTCAAGTTGGAGGCTTTCCTTCACCCTCGCTCTGTAGAGAAGTTCCAGAAAGGGAGTGGAGTTTAGCAGCTGCCTACCATCGGACGGTACTTACATGTTTATATATAGAAGGAGCTCTATAAGCCCAGTCCCAACTGACCAGCCAGAAGTGCAGGCAGGAGAGAGGAATACAGTAGAATCACAAGCCATGGCCAACTAGGCTAGGTCATCCAACATGCCTGAGCTCCTTATGTGCATGCCACCTCCAATACAAGATGGAGTCCTGCTGGATTTGCCCAACTCCCTAACTTAGGTGGCCACACACCACCCAGTTCATGTTGGACAGCCCAGGCTACAATGGTGACTTGGAAGCTCAAGGTCAAGTGTTTAGTCTTCATTAAAACTCATTAGCAGATTCAAGTCTGCTTCTCAAAAGGAGAGCAGTTATTGCAGGGGGATGATAAGGTTTGTTTGCTAGAATATTGAGGGTCAACACTCCAATTCATCCACTGGACCAGCCAGACATCCCAAGAAACACCCTGTCACCATGCCATCTATGGGACTGTGTAGCCCAGGGGACAGACAAGCACACAAGGCCACCTGCAACTGTTGCAAATCCTTCTCTTACTCTAGGATTCACTCAAAAATAGTCCTTTTTTTTTCTAGTTACTGAGCACACCGACTAGAACAGCACACCCAGGCAAGGTCTACAATGCCTCAAGATCCAAGAGGCACATCAGACACTTCATCTCTTCTTTCCATTAAAAGAGAAACCAGGTCTAACAGCCAGCACTTGACCCTGAAGTATTAATAGTGGGAGTAGCTAGAGTCCAAGTCACTGGGCTTGCTGAAGATTTGGCTTATTTATTTCCCCACCCACTGGCACGCAACCAATTAAGTCTAGATTAGTTGCAATTATTTTTGTCAACTAATTTCAATCAGCATAAATGCCATTGATGTATGGGACCAGTAGAGCAATCTCTGGAAGAAAGAGGTAATCTTTGCAAACTAAATCATGAGATAGGGCTGAAGAATTGCCATAATTCAGAGGTAGAACAGAAGAGGTATCTTGCTGGCTTTGTCAGCTGAAAGCAGCAGTTCTGACGGTCTCTGTTGACAGAGACTGAGGGAGAGAAAGCATATTCCAGTCAACTGCTGCATACCAGGAGTCAGAGCGGTGTGCTAACGTGCTCCAACAATGAGGCCACATCTGGCACAGCACCTGCAACCAGACTCGCCGTTGGTTAAGTGATCACAGCCCACGGTCATTCTCCAAGACCCACCTGCCCATCTGTCTGATGGCCAAGCCAGTGAGGTGAATGGAGAGGATGTCTGGAGCCACCAGCCCTGTATGTTTCCAATCCCTAAAAATGACAGCACTTCTGTCTGCAACATCTCCAGGGCTGTGCCTTTATTTGGAGTACAGGCTGTTCTAGTGGCTTCCAGTTGCTTTTCCCACCACTGACTGTAGCCCTCATTCCACAGGCCAGGCAGCGATGTGGGGATTCTACCAGCTCTCAAGAATGTCTATTTCAACCAAGGACACGGTCACCAAAGAGGTGCCGAAAAATACTCCCTGGGCTCCCTGAGAAAGGCACCTTGTCTAAATGTCCACACACCCGCCAGCCTTGCTGAACACCACTCCTCACTGTAGATGTTTGGGATGTCCTAGGATTAGAGTCCAGTACTGCCCAAAAGGTCTAATTATTTCCTTTTGCTCAATGTGCACAAGTAAAAGGACTACGTGCCTTTGGGGAAAGGTTGGATAAAGGAAAGGAACTTGAAGGGAACCACTTTAAGTGAAATAAGTCAGAAGGAGAAGGATGAACACCGGATGACGTCACTCACTCTTCATAAAGAAGCCGTGGGAGATACCCTCAGGGCAATACTACTCTGCTGTTAAAGAAGATGGTTTTGTGTCATTTGGAACAAAGTTAATGAAACTGGGGGTGGTTGAGATTTGTGAAATAAATAAGTAGCAGGGCCTAGTGGTGGAACACCCACATTAGCATGCACATGGAGCCAGGGGGTTCAAGGGCCCAGTCCCCACTTGTGAGGGGAAGCTTCACAAGGAGTGAAACAGAGCTGCAGGTGTCTCCTCATGTCTATCTATGTCTATCTCCCTCTCTCCTCTCAAGTTCTTTCTGTCCTATCAGATAAATAAAAAATAAATAAAAACGGAAAAATTGGTCAACAGGAGTGATGGGTCCCCGGGGTAGACACCATCTCCCAGCAATAACCCTGGTGGCAATAAAATTAACTAAAGAAGGAATGGATAAGTATGGGGTGGGTGTAGTCATATGTGGAATATAAATAAAACAAATGGACTTGTAAAAAATAACCATATCAAATTTGACTCTTAGACAAAGAAAACTATTTGCTTATGGGGCCGGGAGGTGGCACACCTGGCTGAGGGCACATGTTACAGTGAGCAAGGACCTGGGTTTGAGCCTCCGGTCCCCACCTGCAGGGGGAAAGCTTCATGAGTGGTGAAGTAGGGTTGCAGGTGTCTCTCTGTCTCTCTATATTTCCCCCTTCTCAATTTCTGGCTGTCTCTATCCAATAAATAAACAAATAAAGATAATTTTTTTTTAAAGTATGCTCCGTTCTCCTCTCTATCTCCATGGACAAGAAATCCTTTGGCTCCCTGACTCTGCGGCCAGTTTGTCTCTTTAAACATAAAAAAAAGAACTATTTGCTTACCAGAAAGACTAGTAGGGCAAATGGACAGAGGAAGTTGTGGTGCTATGGTGTCTCTGTCCCTGTGTCTCCCTTTCTCTCTATCCAAATGCAAAACAGTGAGATGTTCTTTAATGAGACCCCAACTCCAGGAAGAAAAAATTCTCTTTCAGCAAGATTCTAAGAACTTTCACTACCTGCATAAGTCTTGTGATTCTTCAAAAGGAAGCTGTAATATAGATCCTTTTTCCTACTGTATTGGACCACAATACTCTGTCCTGACACATTCAAAGATTAGTGTTCTGTAAAAAGCACTGTGGGAATAATGCTTCTCGTGAGTATTTTAGGCTTGAGATGTCCCTAACATGCTTTTCAATTTAGAGAAGTAACAATATCTCCATATATTATGGAACTGTTACAATAACACCTTATATAAATGCAGTTCTAATTTGTTTCAAAGTGCTTTCACCATGATTATCACATTCCAGCTTGACAAGATTTTTTGTAAGGCAGGTATAATCATCCCCATCTTATGAAAGAGAATTTAGGACAGAAATAATTTAAGGGGCTTGCTCAAGGTCGCCTAGCTGGTTAATAACAGAACTTGGATTAGAATTCCTTTTAAGATATGCAGGCTAAAAGCTCTTCCTCTTAATTAGAATGTTTCTACAGCACTTGTTCATTACTGTCTACTCATATGTTACTTGATTATGAACTGCATCTGTCGTTTCTAGAATCTAGTCAGGAAAATGACTTTTCACCTTCCAAGACTGGATTCCCACACTTCTGCTTTGAACACAAACTGCTCCTGTCACTCTGCTCAAGTTTCTTGAGTTCTATGGGTCTTGCTTTCCTTAATTCATACAACAGGAATTAGAAACAGTCTCACAAACCAACACTGCCTCAGTGGAAAAAAAGAAAGGAAATTCAATGTCTGCTAAGGTGTTTGTTCAGAGAACAAAAGGTGCGTCTGATCTGGAGGTTAGGGGGTCAGGAGTGAAGACTGTATCCCTAACTTCATAAGCAGAATAATCCTGTCTTTCTTCCTCCCAGACATGTTGCCTTATACAGATTTCAGTTGGCTGGATGAATGCAAAGAAAAGTCTGTTGCCTGGTCCTGTGTTCCTAAAGTAATAGGGTAAGAATTGCTGGTTTAGAGAAGACTGACTCATTAGAACTGAAGGCCACAGCTGAGTGGTGTTCCACTATGCACATATGCCACAATTTTTCTTAATTTCTTTCTTGGGGAATTAATGTTTTATATTCGACAGTAAATACAATAGTTTACACATGCATAACATTTTCTAGTTTTTCATATAATAGTACAACCCCCACTAGGTCCTCTGTCTCCTTCTTGGACCTGTATTCTCCCCACCCACCCACCCCAGAGTCTTTTACTTTGGTGCAATATGCCAATTCCATTTCAGGTTCTACTTGTATTGGCTCTTCTGATCTTGTTTTTTCAACTTTTGCCTGAGAGCGAGATCATCCCATATTCATCCTTCTGCTTCTGACTTATTTCACTTAACATGAATTTTTCAAGGTCCATCCAAGATCGGCTGAAAACAGTGAAGTCACCATTTTTTATAGCTGAGTAGTATTCTATATTGTGTATATAGACCACAACTTGCTCGGCCATTCATCTGTTGTTGGACACCTGGGTTACTTCCAGGTTTTGGCTATTACAAATTGTGCTCTAAGAACATATATGTACACAGATATTTTTGGAGGGGTGTGTTGGGTTCCCTAGGATATATCCCCAGGAGAGGAATTGCAGGATCATAAGGTAGGTCCATTTCTAGCCTTCTGTGTGTTCTCCACAGAGGTTGGACCAATTTCTATTCCCACCAGCAGTGCAGGAGGGTTACTTTGACACCATAACCTCTCCAGCATTTGCTGCTGTTACTTTTTCTGATGTATGACACTCTCACAGGAGTGAAGTGGTATCTCATTGTTGTCTTTATTTGCATTTCTCTGACAATCAAAGACTTGGAGCATTTTTTCATGTGTTTCTCAACCTTTTGGAGCTCTTCTGTGGTGAATATTCTGTCCATGTTCTCTCCCTATTTTTGAATGGGGTTATTTGTTTTCTTGTGGTTGAGTTTGGCAAGCTCTTTATATATTTTGGTTATTATCTTCTTGTCTGATGTATGCCATGTGAAGACCTTCTCCCATTCTGTGAGTGGTCTCTTGGTTTGGGTAGTGGCTTCTTTAGCTGTGCAGAAGCTTTTTATTTGATGTAGTCCCATAGGTTTATACTTGGCTTAGTCTTCTTTATAATTGGATCGTTTCATTGAATATGTCTTTAAAATTTATGTGGAAAAGAGTTCTGCCAATATTTTCCTCTAAGTATCTGATAGTTTCTGGTCTAACATCCAAGTCCTTGATCCACTTGGAATTTACTTTTGTATTTGGTGAAATATAGTGGTTCAGTTTCTGCATGTTTCAACCCAGTTTTTCCAGCACCATTTGTTGACGAGACTCCGCTTTCCCCATTGAATAGTCTGGGCCCCTATGGCAAAGATCAGATGTCCACAGGTGTGGGGCTGCTTCTACATATGCCACAATTTTCTTATCTGCTCATCTGTCATTGGGCATCTGGGCTGCCTCCAAGTTTGAGCTGTTACAAATTGTACTGCTATTAACAAAGGCATACGGGGGGCTGGGCGGTGGCTCACCCGGTTAAGTGCACATAGTACTAAGCACAGGACCTGGGTTTGAACCCCTGTCCCCCACATGCAACAGGGATACTTCATGAATGGTGAAACTGGTTTACAGGTGTATATCTGCCTCTCCCTTTCTCTAGCTCCCTGTCCTCTTTTAATTTCTCTCTTGGTCCATGATTGCTCAACAATTTGTTTGGCTTCGTATGTTAACTCTCTTTTCAGCCACCAGGTTCCAGATGCCATCAGGATGCCGGCCAGGCTTTCCTGGACTGAAGACCCCACCAATGTGTCCTGGAGCTCCACTTCCCCAGAGACCCACCCTACTAGGGAAAGAGAGAGGCAGACTGGGAGTATGGACCGACCAGTCAATACCCATGTTCAGCGGGGAAGCAATTACAGAAGCCAGACCTTCCACCTTCTGCATCCCACAATGACCTTGTGTCCATGCTCCCAGAGGGTTAAAGAATAGGAAAGCTATCAGGGGAGGGGATGGGATCAGGGAGATCTGGTGGGAATTGTGTGGAGTTGTACCCCTCTTATTCTATGGTTTTGTTAATGTCTCCTTTTTTAAATTAATTAACTAATTAATAAAAAATAATAAAAACTAATTAATTAATTTAAAAAACAGTCTGGGGGTTGTGGATCCACCTGTAAATACCCATGTCCAGCAGAGAAGCAATTACAGAAGCCAGACCTCCTACCTACAACACCACATTAAGTATTTTTGGTCCACATTCCCAGAGGGATTAAGAATAGGAAAGTTTTGGCTAGTGCAATCCAGTGGTGAGCTGAGATCAAACCCCAGTTTAGGAAACATGGTTGTTCTCCATGTGGATGACTCTGTGCCGAAAACATGGGGACAATGTGAAACTGAGTAAGAAAGGACATTGTACCAGTGTAAGGATCCCGGTTCGAGCCCTCGGCTCCCCACTTGTAGGGGAGTCGCTTCACAAGCGATGAAGCAGGTCTGCAGGCGTCTATCTTTCTCTCCCCCTCTCTGTCTTCTCTTCCTCTTTCCATTTCTCTCTGTCCTAGCCAACAACAATGGCATCAATTACTATAATAACAACAAGAGCTGTTGTTAAAATTCGGAGACTCCAGCTGGCTGGGCTAGCTTCACGGGCGGGTAACAGAGACGACCAGAGACATATGGCTGGGCAGGGAAGCTGTATTTCTTTATTCAGGAACAATGATTCATAAACTAAACCAAACTAATCACCAAACAGAAATCTGCTGCCTCTTTTCACCGCGGCGGCGCCAAGCGCACTCTTACCCTCCAACTCTGGAACTCTGGAACCCTCTCGGGGTTCCTCAGGGCGGGGCCAAGCAGGCCCGCGAAACTAGCAGGACTGATCCAATTTTCTTGGCAGGGGGAGAGCTAGAACAACCCAATGTAAAGCATACAACAAAGAGCAACAAGGGCAACAAAAATGGGGGGGAGGGGGAATAGCCTCCGGAGCAGTGGATTCACAGTGCTGGCACCAAGTCCCAGCAATAACCCTAGAGGCAAGAAAAAGATAGAAAGAAAGGAAGAAAGGACATTGTCTCCTGGCCTTAAGGTGTAACAACTGTTATTTTCTCTTTTCTGAAGTTAAGCACAGTGGAAAACCACTTTTGATGAAATTGTCAACATTGCCTGACAAGTAAGGCACCGGTCTTTAGCTAGAGAACTCTCTGGAAGCATCAGAGAAATCCTGGCGACTGCTCAGTCTGTGGGTCGCAATGATGATGGCCACCATCCTCATGACATCAACAGTGGTGCTGTGGAATGCCCAGCTAGTTAAGAATGACAAAGGAAGATGCTTCAATAAAGGATTATTTGAAGAAAATAAAAAAAGAATAGGAAAGCTTCCAATGGAGGGGAGGAGATGGGATATGGAACTCTGATGGTGGTAATTGTACCCCTCTTATCCCACAATTTTGCGGATCATTATTAAATCATCAATAATAAATTTTTTAAAAAGAAGTTGAAAAATAAGAAGAAAAGAAGCCTCGTGAGTGGTGAAGTAATGCTGCTCTCTTTCACTTTTTAAATTTTATTTATTTATTTGCCTCCAGAGTTATCACTGGGACTCAGTGCCTACACTACAAATTCACTGCTCCTTGAGGCCATCTTTTTTCCATTGTTGTTGTTATTGTTGGTATTATTACTGTTTTGTCGTTGCTACTGCTGTTGGATAGGACAGAGAGAATCTGAGAGAGGAGGGGGAGATAGAGGGGGAGGGAAAAATAGACACCTGCAGACCTGCCTCACCACTTGTGAAATGACCTCTTGCAGGTGGGGAGCCTGGGGCTCAAACAGGGATCCTTACACTTCACACTAAGTGTGCTTAACCTGGTGTGCCACCACCCGACCCCCCTCTCTCTCTTTATCTCCCCTTCCCCTCTCAACATGTCTCTGTCCTATCAAATATATAAATAAATATTTAAAACATAGCCTGAGTCCTTTCTGCCATTTGCAAACAGAAGAATGAATCTTACCTAATGCAGAAAGAAAGTCAAGGGCTTTGATCATAAAGTTATTTTATTGGGACTGCTTATAAAATGAAAATGGAAGCATAGTCAGTAGATCATGACAGAGCTATATAATACTGAAATATGTCACAGCCATGAAAACAAACAACTTTAAAGACTGTTAAATAATCATTGTCTGTGTGAGAAACTATTGACCGGGAAAGTATACAAGATTGTTTCACCAGCGTTAATCACATTTCTTTGTAAATGCACAGATGACTATATAGTTAGCAGGGCAAGTACATATGTGTCTAAAGCAAGTGCCTCAGGAATGATAAGAACACGAGTCAAGTGGTTTCATATTCTGGGCCACCTACTTTACCTACTAAATAAGCTCGTATTTTCATACTTAAAGAACTTTTTAAGATGTGATAACAAAAGTATATTAGCTTCATATATTTATAGCTTAAGATTACTTCAGTTCAGAGGGTCGGGTGGTGGCACAGTGGGTTAAGCGCAGGTGGCACAAAGCATAAGGACCGGCGTGAGGATCCCAGTTCGAGCCCCTGGCTCCCCACCTGCAGAGGAGTTGCTTCACAGGCGGTGAAGCAGGTCTGCAGGTGTCTGTCTTTCTCTCTCCCTCTCTGTCTTCCCCTCCTCTCTCCATTTCTCTCTGTCCTATCCAACAACGAACAACATCAACAGTGGTAATAATAATAATGGCCTCAACAAGGCTACAACAACAAGGGCAACAAAAAAGGGGGGGGAGAAATGGCCTCCAGGATCAGTGGATTCATAGTGCAGGCACCGAGCCCAGCAATAACCCTGGAGAAATAAATAAATAAATAAATAAATAAATAAATAAAATAAAAAAGATTACTTCAGTTTAGTCCTTAAGCAAATGACTAGAAACGTCAAGTTCACGGAGTCAAATGACTCAAGTATTTACTTATAGAGAAAAGGAGGGAGAGAGAGAGGTTATACTAAGTAGTCTTTGTTCTCTGAGCACTTACACACACACACACACATTAAGAAGTGTCTCTCTCAATAAATCAGATTCGTAAGTGACTTGTTCTTTAAACAAATATTAAGTGTGATTTCACACTTCCTTTGAATGACCACACTGAGTCAACGTTCAGTCGATCTGTGGAAAATAACCTTTGTTTGCTTAAAATGCTGGAATACTAGGGCTAGCTTAGCACACAGAAAAGCCTTGTTAGTAAATAAGTGATCAGCTGCCCACATGCAAGTAACAAAATTAAATGAGAAGTCTGAAAGTGCAAGAAGAAAAAAGTGTTCAAAACAAACAAAAAAACAATCAAGCGTTTTGGAACACCGTTGCTTGAAGATCGGATCATCAATGAACAGACTACTCAAATGTAGGAACAGTTAAAACGAACTTTAACAAGAGCAGCTGCAGAAACCAAAGAGGTGGGAATTTTGAAGGGAGAACTAGAAAGGGCAACAAATCATTCAAATAAGTTAAGAACTCAACAGTGGCCCTTCAGGACAGGGGCTGGAATCAACGATGAGTTAAGAAAGACATGTTTTATGGGGACAGCTTGAAGGTATAGTACAGTGGGTTCAGAGTTAGCCATGAGGCAAAGGTCAACTTTAAGAAGCTTTTGCAGTCTTTGCTTTGATGAGGTTAGTTTTGGAGTGAGTGAGAGAACTGTAATAGGAAGTAGGTGAGGAAAGTCTCTAAGTCTAAGTGGAATCAAATCTATTTCATTATAAACTTGATACTGACTCACTACAGACTGTTGTGTGTTTGATTTCAGGTATAGGCCACTCCATCAGCTGGGGCCCTATTCTGGGAGTCCTGAGATTCCCAAACAGACATGATGGGCCTAGACCTCGAATAAATCCCTCTCTCCATTGTTACTGGTCATTTCTATCAGGAACAACACAATAGACCCCTTTGTGGGTCCCCATAGGACCTTGCCCTCAACTTGGATCAATAATGGTAGAGAATGTTCCATCCTCCGAAGGGAGGCTGGACAATATACTCTGTGCTATACCTGAGGAAGATGGGTCCTGATGTTGGGGCAGCATGGAATGTTCCTACTTATGACCACAGAATTTGAGCTCAAATCTACAGTGATGCTGAGGTCACATGGGCACCTAAGCTGAATATGGGCCCCAGATCAGATCGCATCAAATCAATGGGGTTTACAATCAACAATGTTTATACACCTTTCCCATATTAGGGAGTTACTCTCTTCCCTGATCCATCTTTCTGGTCCTTCTGCCAGCCATGACACCATCTCCCCAGACAATAATTAGGATCCACCTCCATATCAGATTTCAAGCTCAGGCAGGAAAAAAAAACAAAAAACACTAGTATAGCCACAGGCCCTTCCGAATATAACTAAAATATTCCTATTAGCTATATACAAAATGGAGGACCCCCCCCCAACTTTTCATCTGCACTATTCCAGCCTTTAGGTTCATGATTAGCCAATAATTTGTTTTGCTATGTATGTTAACTCTCTTTTCAACCTCCAGGTTCCTGATGATAGCATGATGCCAACCAGACTTCCCCGGGCAGATGACCCCACCAATGTGTCCTGGAGTCCTGCTTCCCCAGAGCCCTGTCCCACTCTACAACTGTCTAGCGCTCACTGTCCCTCTCTCACCTCCCAATCTCCTCTCAGTTTCTCTCTGTCCCATCAAAAACAAAAGTAGAGAGAAATTTTTTCAAAAAGGGAAAAAAGGTCACCAGGAAGCTGGAGTCACAGTGCAGGAACTGAGCCTCAAAAATAACCTTGGTGACAAAGCCAAAAAAAAAGTCAAACGAAGACAGTGTAAGTGGCTTTAGAACAGAGTAGAATTGCTACATAAATTACTTAACTGCAACCTTTTTAAAAATGGATTTTCTTTATTTATTAATGAGAAAGGTAGGGGGAGAGAGAGGAAAGAACCAGACATCATTCTGGTTACATGTGCTGCCGGATTGAACTCAGGACCTCATGCTTGAGAGTCCAATGCTTTATCCACTGTGCCACCACCTCCCATACCACTCCACTATAACTTTTTATGGCATCCATCAGAAATAGAGCAGATATATTGGGGTGGGGGAGGAAGACTTGCTTATTTAGTTTTACTATTGATATACTGCATATATATATATCTGATATATATATATATATGCAAACCTATACATATATGACTATTGATACTAAAGAGAATTTGGCGAAATGTGATTCGCAAACAGAATTTCCCTCCATTTAATAATGCATTACAATCTAGATTTATAAATAAAGACCATGCTGTTCCAAAGTTATTCAGTATTTCCCTGAAGGTCAGTCAGCTGTAGGTGTCTGTCTTCCTCTCCCTCTCTATGTCTTTCCCTCCTCTCTCCATTTCTCTTTGTCCTATCCAACAACAATAGCAATGATAATAGCAACAAGGGCAACAAAAATGGGGAAAATGGCCTCTAGGAGCAGTGAATTCGTAGTGTAGGCACCGAGTCCCAGCAAAAACTCTGGATGCAAAATAATAATAATAGTAATAATAATAAAATAAAATAAGGTGAGTTACCGCTTATATAAGTATAATACCACAGTACCTTCAGTCTGCTCCAGTTCTTTTTTTTAATTTTTGATTTATAAAAAGGAAACATTGACAAAACCATAGGATAAGAGGAGTACAACTCCACACAATTCCCACCACCAGAACTCCGTATCCCATACCCTCCCCTGATAGCTTTCCTATTCTTTATCCCTCTGGGAGTATGGACCCAAGGTCATTGTGGGATGCAGAAGGTGGGAGGTCTGGCTTCTGTAATTGCTTCCCCACTGAACATGGGTGTTGGCAGGTCGATCCATACTCCCAGCCTGCCTCTCTCTTTCCCTAGTGGGGAAAGGCTCTGGGGAAGCGGTCTGCTCCAGTTCTTTACTATTGCTTGCTTGCTTGCTTGCTTTATATCTTTCTCTCTTTCTTTCTGTTTTTCTTTTTTTTCTTTCTTTCTTTTTATTTCACTGAATGGATTTATACAGAAATTGGTTATTTCAAATCTAGGATTTTTAAGAACACTAACTCCTTACAACTTCTGTCCATATGGTAGGAATGAATCAGTTCAAGGGGAGAAGAAGGAAAGACTAGCTCCCACTCAGTAATTGTTAGAGATGAGAAATTTATTTTAAAAATGGATGGATAATTTCTGAGCCTCAAGAAATATTTCGTTGTCTTGATGTGCACCAGATACCATCCTGAATATCAATGGTGTTTAGAAGCTGTTTAAGTTGATGCCGGGCTTCAAATGTAAATTTATGCAGCGATTAGAGATCATTTGTGTAGAAATGCAACAAATCTGAGATAAGATAAAACTACTACAAGCTTTTAGACAGGGTGAGAACCCCACAGACTCATTATAAGCTGTCGACTGAACGGCTGTGTTGTTATGGACACTCTCTATTAATGCTGATGGGATGAGAAACTATTTATTATCCTTCTAAGCATATCAAGATCACCCTTTCTTAATCATATTCCCTTCTGGGTATAATTGAAACTTTGGTCCTTTGGAACTATAAGCCATGATGTTCTATCACACAAAACTTGCTCACAAATTTCAGCTATAAAAGAAGACAAGGATTTATTGTTGTTGTTGTTGCTTAAATAGAACCCCATTCCTAGAGATTCCAGAGCCATCCTATTTATATATGTCAGAAGTGAGCAGAAATACTTACCTTGGTATGCAAAAGGAATAAATGTGTAGTATAAAATGTTAAACATTTTTCTCTAGCATTGAATCTGTGATGAGAAAAGTGAAATTCCAAAATAGAAAAACTGTAGTTTTAAAAAAGTGTCTTTTCCTAAAGAGATGCTTCTTATAGAGAAAACAGAAAAAGCAAAATCAAAATCAAGAGATTTGAGTGCCATAAGATCAGTAAGTAGCTACCAAGAGGGGAGGGCAAAGACAAAGACCAGAACTGAGAGAATGAGCATGTGGGTTACCAGTGGTGTTTGCCTGAAACCTGCAGTATTATAGTACAATAAGGGAGGGAGGGAGGCAGGGGAGACGGGAGAGAGGATGGGTTGATGGAAGGAAATTTGGCCAGTAAGTCAACAAAGATTACAACCTAATAAAGCCCCTGACAGATCAATGTATTATCTGACAGTATTTAGAAACGTTTATTGCAATAAGTCATTGCTAAGACATTCAAAAATACCATTTTTGAAGGAGGAGGAGAAGAAGGAAGAGAAGGAGTGACACTGGGTGATGGGGAGAGATAGGCGCAGGATTTCCACCTGTTCACACATCCAAGAAATGCATGGCCATTTGGTACTTGGGAGTTCAAATGCCAAATCAGCCTTTCACCAGAAAACTGCACAGGAATACTCCTTTCTGGATCCCAGAACCCGTGGCATTGACATGTAATCATCAAAATATGCAAGGTCTTTCAGTTTCCTGTAAGAGACTGGGCCAGAATTAACTGTTCTATAATTTGGAATGGCAAACCCTATCTCTGATCTTTTTTTAAATTTTTTAATATTTATTCCTTTTGGTGCCCTTGTTATTTTATTGTTGTAGTTATTATTGTTGTTGTTACTGATGTCGTTGTTGGATAGGACAGAGAGAAATGGAGAGAGGAGGGGAAGACAGAGAGGGGGAGAGAAATATAGACACCTGCTTCACTACCTGTGAAGCAACTCCCCTGCAGTTGGGGAGCCGGGAGCTCGAACCGGGACCCTTAGGCAGGTCCTTGCACTTTGCACCATGTGTGCTTAACCTGCTGTGCTACCACCCGACTCCCATCTTTTTGTTTTGATCTGTAAACAGTGATTACACACACAGAGTGTTAGGGATTGACACATTAAGTGCCTATGTCTATGCCACTGTCTCCAGGTTGGTTATTTCCCATCCTTTTTTATTTCAGGCAGAAAGAAAGAGACAACAGCAGCATTGCTGAGCCCTCTGTGAAGTTTCTCCTCAGGCCTTAGTGCTCTCCTGTGGGTGGAGAACTCCAATCCCTGGAATCCAGGGCTCTGAACATGCTTATGTCCCAAGTTTGCGCCAAGTTTGAGCCCCCCATCCCCACCTGCAGGGGGAAAGCTTCATGGCTGGTGAAGCAGGGCTGCAGGTGTCTCTCTGTTTCTCTCCCTATCTTCCCATTCCCTCTCAATTTCTGACTGTCTCTGGCCAATAATTCAATATAAAGATAATAGAAAAAATTACAGGCTTGATTAAAATATTATAATCACCTTAGCTTAATAAGGGTCCCGGGTCAGATCAAATCAATGGAGTTTACATTCAACAATATTTATACACCATTCCCATATTTGGGAGCTACTCTCTTCCCTGATCCAGCTTTCTGGTCCTTTTTCTAGCCATGACATCATATCCCCAGACAATAACTTGGATCCACCTGCATATCAGATGTCAGGCTCAGAAAAAAAAAAAAAACAGTATAGTCATGGGCTCTTTGGAATATAACTAAAATAGGCCTAGTAACTATCTACAAAACAGAAACCTCCAACTCTTCATCTGAATAATTCCATCCTTTAGGTTCATGATTAGTCAACAATCTGTTTGGCTTTATACATTAATGCTTTTTTCAGCCACCAGGTTCCAGATGCTAGCATGATGCCAACCAGACTTCCCTGGACAGACAACCCCACCAATGTGTCCTGGAGCTCTGATTCCCCAGAGCCCTGCCCTACTAGGGAAAGAGAGAGGCAGGCTGGGAGTATGGATCGACCTGTCAATGCCCATGTTCAGCGGGGAAGCAATTACAGAAGCCAGACCTGCCACCTTCTGCATCCCACAATGACCTTGGGTCCATACTCCCAGAGGGCTAAAGAATAGGAAAGCTATCAGGGGAGGAGATGGGATACGGAGTTCTGGTGGTAGGAACTGTGTGGAGTCGTACCCACCCCTCTTATCCTCTGTTTTTTGTCAATATATATAAAACATTTTAATCACACAGGACTCTGAAAATGAGAGCTGAGGGAGGGTGGATGTGGGATGTCAGAATAACATATTTTCTCACTAAGAAGTTTGGGAGAGAAGTAGAGAAAGAAGCTATCAGAGTCTGGCACTAAGCCCATATGCTTTTCCCCTGTTTTATAAATGAGAAATCTAGGGATGCATGCATTAATTAAGTTGACAAAAGTCCTAGACCCTCTTAGTTGAGAGTGGGAATTCAAGCTATGTGTGTCAGAATTGAGAGCCTCAGCTCATGTCACTGCCGCTACCAGTGATGCTTCCAAAGCCAAGGGCAAAGTATCTGCCTAGAAAGGTTATGCTCCAGCCCGCAGACCATCTGTGAAGAAAGGAACCTCATACTTGAAATCTGCATCAACCATTCTTTTACCACTGGAGGAAAAAAGAAATAAACTGGTGGAACTAAGAATCAGAAATAAAGCCTCAGGTGGCCAGGTAGTGGGTGGCATACCTGGCTAAGCACACACACTACAGTGCACAAGGACCCAGGTTCAAGCCCCTGGTCCCCACCTGCAGGAGGAAAGCTTCACAAGTGTTGAAACAGGACTGCAAGTATCTCTCTGTCTCTTTCCCTCTCTATACCCCCTTCCCTCTCAATTTCTCTCTGTCTCTATCTAATAATAAGCAAATAACAAGAAAAAGAAAGAAAGAAAGCTGAATTGACCATGACCACAGAATGTGAGCTCAGATCTAGAGGCTCCTAAGCTGATTATGGGCTCCAGATCACATCAAATCGATGGGGTTTACAGTCAACAATACTTTTACCCCTTTCCCATATTAGAGAGCCACTCTCTTCCCTGATCCAGCTTTCTGGTCCTTTTTCCAGTCATGACATCATCTCTCCAGACAACAACTTGGATCCACCTGTATATCAGATTTCAGACTCAGGGGAAGAAGGCTGAATTGAAAACAACTAGAATTAAGTTCAGTGAAAACCTCCTCCCAGCTTCCTGGCAGTAAGAGAAAGTCTCCAGGAAGACTGGGAAGAGAGCATAATAGTTATGGAATCAGACTTTCATTTCTGAGACTCTAAAATCCCAGCTTCAGTTCTTAAAACCGCCAAAAGCCTGAACTAAGAAGCGCTTTGGGAGATGACAGACAGAGACAGAAAGGCAGACAGGATCTCCAAGAAAATATCTGGAATTGCCTCAGACCACCCTTCCCGGTCTTTTCACAGTGGAGGTCTTTTGTACATAATTGTTGAGCTATCCCTGCTTCCTGACCTAAAGAAGCATATGGAAACGTAGAGCAAAATGTATGGTCATATAGTTTTTCCAACAGGACACAAAACTTGTGACTCTTTCTTTGTATGCAGGGTCTTTACCTTAGCTTAGGTTTTGAAAATGTCTTTGTGTTTATTGGAAAGAAGCCATATTAGTCCATTAGGGCTGCTATAAATAAATGTTTTAGACTGAATATCTTATAAACTGTATGTGTGTGTGTGTGTGTGTGTGTGTGTGTGTGTGTGTGTGTGTGTGTGTGTGTGTGTGTATATATGTTTGTATGTATGTATATGGAAGGGGCCCTGGGGAGGAGGTAGAGAGAGACTGTTAATATGGAGAGAGCAGATTGGGAGGACAAAAGAATTGGGAAAGGACAAAATGAATTGGGAAAGATTATTCTAAGTCACTGTCAAAGACGCCAAAAAAGTAAGGGAGTTGACTTTACCCAGGCTGTTGCAGTAGTGATGTAACTGAATATTACGAGTATATATGTATATAAGTATTTTTAACTGTGAAACAGTGTATCACTGAGGGTTCTTCCCGGTCCCCCAGGCAGACTCTACATTAGACTTTCAGTGACAATGGTGTCCCAGGAGCAGAGGAAGGGCAGTCAGTTTGAAAGTCTGAGGCCATGGAGGGATTCTTCACTGGAAAGTTAAATTGATAAACTTTTGCCTTCCCTTTTAAAATTTACTATGGAATTTGATATAAGTTTTTAAAAACATGCAAAGAAAGAACGACAAAAGAAAAAGTCTTCCCTAGGGAGGTATTGACTATAGAAAACAGTGCCGGGGGGGGGGGTGTTAAGTGTACATGGCATGAAACACAAGGACTGGCGTAAGGATCCTGGTTTGAGCCCCCAGCTCCCCACCTGCAGGGGGGTCACTTCACAAGCAGTGAAGCAGGTCTGCAGGTGTCTTTCTCCCACCCCACCCCCCATCTTCTCCTCCTCTCTTGATTTCTCTCTGTCCTACCCAACAACAACAATAACAACAAGGGCAACAAAAAAATGGGGGAAATGGCCTCTGGGAGCAGTGGATTCATAGTGCAGGCACCAAGCCCCAGCAATAACCCCAGAGGAAAAAAAAAAAAAAAAGAAAACAACGCCTTGACACCAGAGACACAAGTGTTATTCTAGAATTGCCATAAACTTAATCTAGGCTTTGTTCTTCCTTCTCTTTTCTCCCTTCTCTCTCTCTCTCTCTCTCTCTCTCTCTCTCCCTCTCTCTGAATATGTAAATATGTTATTGATTTGAAGAGAATTGTAGAACAAAACCTGAAGAGACTATGCTCTCTTACATGGTCAAAATACTAGAGGTTTGAACTTAAAATGCAGCTTCATGGAGAGAAGAGAGCAGCTATCAAGGAGCAGCTGATTCCAGGGGCAGCCAGCAGGGATTTGCAAGTTTCCAGTGGACCCTCCCCAGACAGCGAGCCTGCCAATACAGTGATTTAGGGCTTCCAGATTCCAGACCTCTAATAATGAGTGTTTATCTGATATA
Source organism: Erinaceus europaeus (assembly GCF_950295315.1). Taxonomy (NCBI): domain Eukaryota; kingdom Metazoa; phylum Chordata; class Mammalia; order Eulipotyphla; family Erinaceidae; genus Erinaceus; species Erinaceus europaeus. The sequence continues at coordinate 7,990,098 of NC_080180.1, read as the reverse complement.
AAAGGAAGCACCAAGGCACCTTCAAATAATTGTAGTTATGCCCCAGTTTTTTCTTTTTTTTCTTCATGGGGGGGTAATGGTTTAATTAGAACATTGGGAAACAGTAAAATACAATAGTTAGTACCTGCATAACATCTCTCAGTTTTCCACATAACAGTTCAACCCCCTCTAGGTCCTCCTCTGCCATCAGGTGCCAGAAACTGAGCTGTCTTCCCACCCCCACCCCAGGGGCTTTTACTGTGGTGCAATACACCAACCCTACTTCAAGTTCTGCTTTATATTTTATTATTTTTCAACTTATTATTTTAAATTTAATGATGATCAACAAAATTGTGGGCCAAGAAGGGTACAATTCCCACCACCAGAGTTCCATGTCCCCTTCCCTCCATTGGAAGCTTCCCTATTCTTTATCCCTCTGGGAGTATGGACCTAAGAACTCTATAGGGCACAGAAGGTGGAAGGTCTGGTTTCTGTAATTCCTTCTCTGCTGGACATGGGTGTTGGCCAGTTGATCCACACCCCCAGCCTATTTCTATCTTTGCCTAGTGGGGAAGGGCTCTGGGGAGGTGGGGTTCCAGGACACACTGGTGCCCAGGGAAGTCAGGTTGGTGTCACAGTATTATTTTTCAATGTCTGGCTATGAGTGAGTGAGATCATCCCATATTCATCTGTGTATATAATTTATTTCTGACAGTTCCAGAATCTGAAAAGTTCAAGGTCATGGCACTGATAAATTCAGTGTCTGCTAAGGGCCTATTTTCCTTATCAGTGCCCCTCATCTCACTGCAGCTCCTCAGAAGGGATGGTGGGAGTTCTATTGGACCTCTTTTCCAAGGGCGTTTCTTTCTACCATCATGACCTAGTCACCTCATCTGTCATCTCCTATAGGGTGGGAATTTCAGGCTGTGAGTGGGAAGGATTACAAAGGTCCTTCACACCACAGCAGTGCCTTCCTCCTTACAGTGACAAGTGGTTGAGACTGCAGTTTAGTTCCCAGGATCTCTATCAACAGTACTGTGATCCAGCACGGGGTGGAGAGGTGCTAAGTAATTCAGCAGCAAAGTCCTTGTAGTGTTGATGGTGGGAGAGAAGATGCGGGGCTAGAACTCCTTCTAGGACCCATAAAAAGACATTGGGTGGCACTGTACAGATTTCTAAGACCTAGAAATCAAGTTGGTAGACCCGTTCTTTCTCTGGCCCTATACAGTGCTTGCATGGATAAATAATTGCAATGGGGTGTGGTCTGAAGGCTGTAAGATAATACAGGAGGGATGCATAACTCAGGATAGAGAGAGATCTGTGCTAAATCTTTCAAGAATAAGTGTTGGGATGGAAATCAAGCAGGTAGAGAGTGATAAACACCCCAGCCATTGTTAGATGAGGGAAGAGTGAACGTCTGGGAGGCATGGCAGGTAGCTCGGTACCGTGACATTTATTTCTGGAACACACATTGAGTCCAGATGATCTATGTTTAGAGGAATTTGGCTGAATCCAAACCCCAAGGAATATTCAGAGCCAAGCTGAGAAATCTGACATTATTTTTGGAAACTATATGGTTTGAAAAGAGCTGGCTTGTGGACTGGGAGGTACGATCATGGTGAGGACATTTTTGTAACAGTGGTGAGGATGATCTGTAGGGAAGCTCTGACCTAAGGCAGAAGGGTTGGATAGGAGTTCAAGCAGCCTTTTACGTTAGAAGTGACACAGGTCTGAGTTAAGTCAGTAAAGCGGGGGAAGTAAAAGTTGTAAGAAAAGAGTCAGAGACACAGACCTCCTGTCTGGGTCATAGCAATGCCGGTTATCAGCAAGAAAAAGGCAAGAGGAGCATCAAGACCTTATGCTTGAGATTCCAGTGCTTTATCCACTACACCATCAAGACCTTATGCTTGAGATTCCAGTGCTTTATCCACTGCACCATCTCCCGCACTAAAGAGGACCATCAGGATGAAGTGGGAAGAGGGGAAGTTAAGAGCTTGCTTTCATATATGTTGTGTTTTTTTTATTGTTATTTGACACAACAGAGACATTAGAGAAGAGGGGGAGAAACAGAGGGAGAAAGAAAGATGAAGACTCCAGTTGACTTTCCTCACCACTTGTGGAACATCCTTGCTGCAGACAGGGAGCCAGGGGCCCCACCCCAGATACTTGAGAGTCCTTGTGCTTAGTGCTAGGTGTGCCGCTAGTCCTCTGTATGCGTGAAATTACAAGGACAGATGTATGTTCAAGTGGAGGTGCTCAGTAGTACCCGTAGACATATCTGGAGTTGCAAAAACAAGTATCCATTTGGTGGAAGTTTAAAAAAAAAATTGAGTCACACGGAGTTATCTCTCGAATCCACTGCTCTTGGCAACCATCTTTACTTTTCTTTGGGGAAAACAAGCAGATCTGTAGAACACACATCCACAGCAATAATGGCCTGCTTGGTAGATTTATCCATGTATTTTCCTCATGAGTCACAATCAAGAGCTGGATTTTAGTTAATGGGACTGACAAGAAAAGGGAATTAAAATGATAAAGCATGAAAATGCTCAACTGCATAGTCTGGGGGGACCAATGTATAGCTCAGAAAAGGAATAGCAGGGGCCAGATGGTGGTGCACCTGGTTAAGTGCACAAAGGACCCAGGTTCAAGCCCCTGGTCCCCCACCTGCAGAGGAAAAGCTTCACAAGTGGTGAAGCAGGGTTGCAGCTGTCTCTCTGTCTCTCTCCCTCTCTATCTCCCCCATCCTCTCAATTTGTGGCTGTTTCTATCCAATAAATAGGGGGCCGGGTGGTAGCGCAGTGGGTTAAGTGCACATGGTGCCAGGTGCAAGGACCGGTGTAAGGATCCCAGTTCGAGCCCCCAGCTCCCCACCTGCAGGGGGGTCACATCACAAGCAGTGAAGCAGGTCTGCAGGTTGTCATTTTGCGCCGCGGAGAAGAGAGAGAGGAGGTCCGGAGCGAAGAGGGAACACAAATCTTTATTTGCGCTGGCACCTCAGAGTTGGGTGCTAGAGAAACAGGTTGGGCCACGTAGAGGTAGCAAAAATGGCCGCCTCACACAGTAACCTTTCCTGCGTCTGAACACTGAAGTGGAGCGCTGGCAAGAGAGCAAGGTGCAGAAGAAGAAGGGCTTTTATAGGAGCAGCTTTTGCGAGAATGGGAAGGGGGAGGAGTAACCATAGCACTCCAGGATAGGATAATAACTCTCGTGAGAATGGGAAGGGGGAGGAGTGACCAAAGCACTCCAAATATCGCGGGGAAATAGACAATGCCCTGAGGGCATGAATGTCCCAACTCTCCCAGGAACTAGCAGTAGCCTGAGGGGACAACATGGCAGATGTGACTGCATCTTCATAATTTCCCAGCAGCAGGTGTCTATCTTTCTCTCCCCCTGTCTTCCCTTCCTCTCTTGATTTCTCTTTGTCCTGTCTAACAACAACAGTAGTAATAATAACAACCACAATGGCAACAAAATGGAAAAAATGGCCTCCAGGAGTAGTGGATTCGTACTGCAGGCACTGAGCCCCAGAGATAGCCATGGAGGCAATAAATTAATTTATTAACCAATTCATTAATTCATTAAATTTAAAAAAGAAAATGAATGGTAGTGCACATCTTCATGCTTCAGTCACAAAATTCTTCCTCCCAGCTGCAGTTGTATTTAATATGTCCCACTGTCACAGCATGTGGAACACAGAAGGTTCCAGGAGTGTTCTATTCCAGAATAACAAAGACTGTTGGTAACAGGGCCATGAAAATAGGCAGTGAAACACAACCATCAGCCCCGGGTTATAAATGACTAGTGACAAACCTTTTTTTCAGTGACAAACACTGAAATTGCCAAGATCCCCAGGAAGACTTAGTCCTCAAAGTGAACTTGAGAAATGGAACATCAAGGGGCTGAATCTGCTACAAAAAGAGTTGATAGTCCAGAGAGGTATCTCAGCCCAAGTGGGGCTGCTTACGTTAGCACCAGATTACATAGGTTGAGCACGGGAGTAGTACACACTACAGACACAGTGGAGACAAGTTCTCATGGCTGTTAAATTTCCTTCCCACTCAAGATTGCTATATGCTTAGCTAAAAAGAGACAAGAGAGAGTGGGGAGTAGAGAGCATGATGGTTATGCAAAAGAGACTCTCATTCCCGAGGCTCCCAAGTTCCAGGTTCAATCCCCTACACCACCATAAGCCAGAGCTGAGCAGTGTTCTGGTAAATAAATAAACAGACAGACAAGAATATGCTTACAGGCCTTATCCCCTCTGGAATTCTTTTGATCTGATTTTACACAACTTCTACACTGCAAAATGTTCTGTGGGTCCTACTTTGTTGCTTGCTTCTTTGTTTTGTCACATGCTTGCTTGGGACATTTTATTTCATAATTGTATCATGGTTCTTATTAATACTGACAGAAACATCAAAGACTCTTACAAGAATGTACTAGGCAATTTTATCAAAGATAAAAAAATAAGTTCATGTCCATTTATTCATTGCTGTCAGGACTACACATTGTTAATAAAGCTCTCAGAAAGAAATTTGGGGATAAAAACCACCTTCTTTTAATAGATTCTGAGCCCAGGTATTTATCTTAAATAAGCCCATTTCATTTGTCTAACATGAAATGACTTAAAATTATGCAAGGAAAAAAGTTTGTGTTGAGAAATATTTACTAGAGAAACACAAATTGAAAATGTCCATATTTAGGAACTAAATCAAACGAAAAGCTTCTACACATCAAAAGCAAGGATGACCAGGCAACCCAATACATAAATACTGGTATAACTCAACAAAAGGAAAAATAAATAAATAAATAAGTAAATAAATGGCCAAAGAACTAAGTACTTTTCTAAAGAAGAGATACACATGGCCCACAGCACAAGAAGAAATGCCCCCACTTCACTGAATCAGTAGAGAAAAGCAAATTAGAATGGCATTAAAAGTCCACCTCATACCTGAGAGAATGACCTACATCAACAAAACAGGAGAAGACAGATGTTGGAGAGATTATAGAGGAAAAAAAAGATTCTTCTACATTGTTGGTGGGAATGCAAACTGGTGAGCTTCTTTGGAAGACGGTATGAACAATACTTAAACAAATAAAAATGAAATTAACTTATGACCCAGACATACCACTCACATGCATGTGTCCAAAGGACAAATACTAATGCAAAGAGACACCTGCAGCCCTACATTCAAAGACACATTATTCTCAATAGCCATAAGTGGAAGCAGCCAAAATCCTCATTAGCAGATGATTGGCTAAAGAAGTTACAGGATACAGTCTCCATGAAATACTACTTTGCAATAAAAAAAAGATGATGTTGTGTCCAACAGAACAAAATAGTTGGAACTTAAAGTGATTATGGGTTGCAAAATAAATAAAGAGATAGAAAGCAGATGATTTCACTTACATGTGGAATCTAGAGACTGATGCACATGAACTTGCAAAAGAAGGAGGAGGAGGAGAAGTAGAAGAAGGAGGAGGAGGAGGAGGAGAAGAAGGAGGAGGAGAAGGAGAAGAAGGAGGAGGAGAATGAGGAGGAGAAGAAGGAGGAGGAGAAGAAGGAGGAGGAGAAGAAGGAGGAGGAGGAGAAGAATAAGGAGGAAGAGGAGGAAGACGAGAGGGAGAAGAAGAAGAAGAAGAAGAAGAAGAAGAAGAAGAAGAAGAAGAAGAAGAAGAAGAAGAAGAAGAAGAAGAAGAAGAAGAAGAAGAAGAAGAAGAAGGAGAAGAAGAGGAAGGAGAAGGAGGAGAAGAAGAAGTAGTAGTAGAAAGAGGAGGAGGAGGAGGAGAAGCAAACATTTCCTAAGACCTCGTGAGAACAATGGTGGTGATCTTTGGGAAGTGAGAGAGTGAGGACACAAGACTTACTGGTCAGTAGTGTGAGTAACTACACACTGTAATCTTACAATCTTGTAACCCACTGTTAATGACAAAATTTTAAAAATGGAAAAATACCCCCCAATTAAGTGACTATAAACAAATTCAGTCTATATATACATTCGTTATATATAATATATATCATCACAATTATATCAAAGCAACAAAATTACAAGAAAATGTAAATAGGTTCCTTTGTGATATTTCTTTGTAATTTGAATATTTTGCCATTTCTCCTATATTAAGGTACTTTCGACATTTTCTATAATATACACATATTGTCATGCACATAAAGTTGCATTTACTTTCCAAATAATATTAAAAGCTATCAGAAAGCACTGAGTTTGGAAAAGGGCCCCTGATAACTGCTGTTACTGATAGAGAATTGTTGGTGTAAGCATGAGTTGGTCATAGTACCTGACATTCCTATTATTAGAATCATTATTTTGGCCAGAAGGAATCCAAATATCATTGAGAAAATGCACCTGATTCGAGCCCCCTTCTCCCCACCTGCAGTGGGGGGTGTCGCTTCACAAGCAGTAAAGCAGGTCTGCAGGTATCTTTCGCTCTCCCTTTCTGTCTTCCCTTCCTCCTTCTGTTCTATCCAACAGGTCTGGAGGTGTCTATCTTTCACTCCCCCTCTCTGTCTTCCCTTCCTCTCTCCATTTCTCTCTGTCCTATCCAACAATGATGACATAACAACAACAATAACTACAACAATAAAACAACAAGGGCAACAAAGAAGGAATAAATAAATAGTTTTAAAAGCCTTTAAAAAAAGAAAATATAAATATATCATATTGGTCCACTAGCACAAGTACCTGTTATTCCTATGGCAGTCAGAGAGATGTGATCAAAGTCTAACCTGGCTAATCTATTTAGAGGAACATCCAGGAGAAATATAATTCAGGAGGAAAAGTGTTAGTTAAATTTTTTAGATTATTTAATTAAAATATTATTATCTTTATTTATTGGATAGATACAGTCAGAAATCAAGAGGGAAGGGGGAGATAGAGAGACAGAGAGATACCTGCAGCACTGGTTCACCACTCACAAAGCTTTCCCTCTGCAGGTGGGGACCGTGGGCTTGAACCTGGGTCCTTGTGCATTGTAACATGTGCGCTCCACCAGAATCTCCATGGGAAAAGTATCATTTAATACATAGGGGAGGAAATAAATTTCTGAAGCCTGAAACTTAGCTCAGGAAGCTCAGTATGGAAATATATGTCTCACATAAAGTCCTAGATACTATCAGCTGTTAAATGCACTATTACTTAATGAACCACTATGAAGTTTTAAATACTGCCAATTAAACCAAGACATAATACTTGCTAGAACTTGATGTTTTTTATTTTCTTATTCATTGTAGAATAACAGTGGACCTTGTTGACTTTATTATATGTAAGCATTACTATAATATATAATATCACTCTTGCACATACACAGAGAGAGAGAGAAAATTAAACAAAATGAACTGGCTGAAAGGCTTCTAGCATTCCTTTCTAAGTCTAGTTCTTTTGACTAACTTTACACTCAAGCCATTTATGTCTGTTTTCAACACAGTATCATTAAATAAATTGGCAACAGAATTTTCCTCAAGCTTTCCCAGGCTGGTGCCGTAGCTCTCTTAATTGTACCAGAAGGTGTCAAGAGGAGACCGTAACTCTTCCTCAAGGGATTCTAAACTCACTTGTGGACTTAAAACACTGAAAAAAAGCATATTATCCAATCAGGAAAGGCAAGTTCACACCTGATGACACCTGAGCCCAACCCCTGATAAACCAGCAGGAAGTATAAGCACCCCTATAGAAAAACACGTCCTACTTCCAGAAATTAAATCATTCTTTCCATTTTTTATTTGCGATTAATAGTAAGAGTTGTGATTTATTGGAAGATTATAATATGTACATGGGGACAGTTACAGTGTTCCACACCACCCACCCGCCAAAATTCTATGTCCTCATCCTCCCACTTCCCAAAGATAACAACAAGTCTTCTCACAAGACTTGGAAAAGAAAAAGCAGAAGAAAGAGGAGAAGAAGAAAAAAGAAATAGTGCAAGCAAACTGTTTCTAAATTACTTATGAATGCAAAAGGAGTGGGGAAGGGGCGGGCAGCAACGCGGTTTTCATAACAAGTTTTAAAGTCCGAGGTAAGGAGGCGTGCTGTAGCAGTGCAGCGGTTAAGCGCAAGTGGCGCAAAGTGCAAAGACCATCGTAAGCATCCGGGTTCACGCCCCAGGCTCCCCACCTGCAGGGGCGTCCCATTCACAAACGGTGAAGCAGGTCTGTAAGTATCTATCTTTCTCTTCCCCTCTCTGTCTTCCCCTCCTCTCTCCATTTCTCTTTGTCCTATCCAACAATGAAGACATCAATAACAACAATAATAATTACAACAATAAAAAACAACAAGGGCAACAAAACAGGAAAATGAATAAATAAACATTAAAAAAATAAATACATAAAAAATAAAGTCTGAGGTATGAAAAGTCCCAGGTTCAGTCCATAAGTGAAAGCTGGGCTGCATTAAAAAAAAAAAAGTATGTCAGAAGCTATAAATAAGGCAACAGGTTATAAAATCCCAGGCTCAACAGAACATGTGGAGAACTGGAAGTGGGAGAAGAGACTGGCTAGGAGGGCGTTTGTAGAGGAGACAGGTTTATAACAGGGAGGAAGTTGCTTTCTCCGTTTACCTAAAGAGGCATAGCGGGTATTAGTGTTTCCATTTAACAATACAGAAGTAAACTCAGTGCTTCATATATAGTAAATATATCTCCTGGTTCCTTTGTATTAAAAAATACAAAATTAATTTATCATATACACAAAAGTTGATTCTGTATAATATTCATTTAAAAGAAATTGCTATGAAGACACCATAAATATTAAAGAAATAATAGTTATTTCTGCTTATCTTTTTTTTTTCAGAGTGAAAGTCTTCAATATGCATGATTTCACCACTCTGGGTCACTTTTTCAGAGAGAGACAACACAGCTCTGGCGCAGGGCAGTAGTGCAGCGGGTTAAGTGCACTTGGCACAAAACACAAGGACCAGAGCAAAGATCCTAGTTCGAGCCCCCAGCTCCCCACCTGCAGGGGAGTCACTTCACAAGTAATGAAGCAGGTCTGCAGGTGTTTATCTTTCTCTCACCTTCTTTGTCTTCCCTTCCTCTCTTGATTTCTCTCTATCCTATCCAACAAGAACAATAATAATAACAAGGGCAACAAAACGGGCGGGGGGGGGGGGGAATTGGCCACCAGGAGCAGTGAATTCATAGTGCAGGCACCAAGCCCCAGCAATAACCCTAAAGGGAAAAAAAAGAAAAGCAGAATACAGCCCTAACTGGTGAGCTATCACTATCACTGTGGAGGGCTAGGTGGTGGCACACCTGGTTGAGTGCACACCTTACAGTGTGCACAAGGACCCAGGTTCGAGCCCTTGGTCCCCACCTGCATGGAGGAAAGCTTTGTGAATAGTGAAGCAGGGCTGCAGGTGTCTCTCTATCTCTCTCCCTCTCTATCTTCCCCTCCTTTCTCAATTTCTGGTTGTCTCTATCCAATAAATAAAGATTTTTAAAAATAATAACATGTAGTAGTACTAATATATCACAAGATACACAAAATTAACTAAGCATATTAATGTTTGCTTCTGTATTTAAAAAAAATAAGTAAAGCCTACATCAATCAGAGCTCCTTTGGTTGTCTTGAAGGGAAGCATTCTACTCAGTCAAATGGGTAGCTTCTCTTTTTTTCTGCCTTCCTCATTCATACTATTTTTAATTTGTTTCCTTGGGTTTGCATTTCTTGTCCTCCTCTGTTTCTGGTTTGGTGAAAGGCACATTTAGTCTCTATTCCGTCCTACTGATTAAGGCCAAGGCTCAGGACAGGCCAGGTAGCTCACCTGAGCCTAGTCTGTCATATGTGCCACTAAGTTCAAGCCCAACCTCTACTGCACAGGAGGAAACATCAGTGTCCTATCTTTCCCTCCTGCACTCTCTCTCTCTCCCTCTATCTCTCTGAATCTAGCTTTCTCTATCTCTCTGAGAAAGTCAATCCAGAATGGTGAAGTCTCAGCAATGCCAAGAACAAATGAATAAATGAATAAACATATAAGCCAAAAACTTTGCTGACTCTGAAATAAGATGCCAATTTAACTTTGGCGGTCTCTCGAGATATTCTAATACAAGCCTGACATAATGACTTTCTATTTACCCTTTAAGTGTCTGTTTAACTATCTACAAAACAGAGACCCCCCTAACTCTTCATCTGCACTATTCCAGTCTTTAGGTTCATGATTATTCAACAATTGGTCTGGCTTTATATGTTAACTCTCTTTTCAACCACCAGGTTCCTGATGCTACCATGATGTCGACCAGACTTCCCTGGACAAACAATCCCACCAATGTGTCCTGGAGCCCCACTTCCCCAGAGCCCTGCCCCACCAGGTAAAGAGAGAGACAGGCTGGGAATATGGATATGTCAATGAAGCAATTACAGAAGCCAGACCTTCCACCTTCTGCACTCCATAATGACCCTAAGTCCATGTTCCCAGAGGGATAAAGAATAGGAACGCTATCAGGGGAGGGGATGGGATACGGAGTTCTGGTGGTGGAAATTGTGTGGAATTGTTCCCCTCTTATCCTACAGTTTTGTCTGTGTTTCCTTTTTATAAATTAAAAAAAAAGTGTCTGCTTAAATTTGGACTTTAACATATAACATTTATCTCCAGCTAGATTCATCATTACTTGGCTGTTGTTATCACATTTCAGGCTTTGAAATTTCTCTTGAAACACAACACCAATGATGAAAACACTTTGCAAAGACATTAAATATGCAGTGGTTCATCCTACAGGTAAAATCTCCCAACATTCACCTTTGAAACTCAGTCATGCCGCATCATTAGGAAGCAAGAAAGATGCTAGGTTTGTGGCTAAGACGAAAATGATAATAATGGCTATGGCTTGAAAAAGCGAGCTACGCTGTTCTGCTCTTTGTTATTAACTACATTGATCTACCTATTATGCTGCTCTTCTTCCAAGAAGTTGGGAGAAAAAGGAACATTTGTGTAGCTATTCAGAAGATGAATAAAGCACTACTTGTATTTGTAATCAGGGTCCTTGTTGGTTTCCTGGTCTGTTTCAGTAGCCTGTACAATTCAGTGAGCATGAGTGATGATGGTAGAATTTTTAATAAAGAAGGTCATCTTTAGAAGGACCATGCTTTCCTTCTTCCTGACAACATAAATTGGATTATCCCAAGCAATTAAATATTTGCACAAAAGAAAGACAGGAATTCCTATGGCTGGGAAGTTAAAGATTATGATAGCGTGCTAGTTAAGACCTGCTGTGGTGACACGTATTATTTTTCTCTGGCTTCTCATTTGTTCAGATGCTTTTATCAGGCAAGGGCATCTGAAATACATTGTAAAACTGAAGACAGGCAAAATGTGCAAATAACAGGATCCTGAGACTCCCTGAGGATGAGATCTAATAAAATATCATGCTACCACTACAACAATAAAAAAAACAACAAGGGCAACAAAAGGGAATAAATAAATAAAATAAATATTTAAAAATAAATAAATAAAAGTGAAATTTTCTTTAAAAAATATATATATCATGCTACCGTAGGGGAACATAAATATCATTGAAAAGAGAGAGAGAGAAGAAAAAATATTTTTGTTTATTAATATTCAGATTGTGTGATTTTAATTTCTCTGATAAGACTTGAATATAATCGCTGAGTAAAAAAATTAAGAATCTAGAGACGGATATAATTTTGAAAATTACCACTCAAGTTTTCTGAAAATTTCATCTTTTTTTAATTTCTAAGAATAGGTTAAATCCTTAGATTTTAATGAAAAAAAGAACTCTGTGCTATTCCAAGACACTGTCTCCTTAATACAAGTATAAAAGCAAATTTTAGTTTGCTAAGAAATGCAGTAGTCAGGGTAATTAGATTTTTTTTTTCTTAACTCTAGGATACATTTCATCTTGAAATCTTCTCTCAGAATTAGTATTGAGCTCTCACTGAATATGAATTATTCTGCTAGTCCATTTTTTCAGGGGATCAATTTATTTTCTTCACAGCTGCCTCTATCTGAACCCAAACTTGCAAAGGCTGGTAATCATTTCAGAGATTCCTTTTTTTTTCCCCTTCAGGAAAAAAAAAAAATGGGTGTGTCTTTTTCAAAACATTTCAACTTTCCTGGAGTTGAAAAAGCAACAATACAGAAAACAACTGAGGTACATATCAGATTTAGTCATCGAAATAGTTAAAAATATAAATATTGTTTTTGAACACAATCTATGTCTCATTTTGGAGAGGACTTCAATTCCGTCATCTGATCAGTCTTTCTCTGCTCTTCCAGGCCTCTCTGAATAACCTGTTAGAGCTTCAAAAAGAGCCTCTGGAGAGAATTTATCCTTATAGGCTAAAACCGATAGAAAAGCATCTTAGATGGTGAAGATGAAAAAGATGCTAATAAGAAGAAAAAGCAACTCAATGGGAGCACCTGGCTTTTCACTAGGACTTAGCTAGCCATGCACAAATATGTGTCACCCTGAAAACTGCTATTTAATGTGATTAAAATCATCTTTAAAGCAAGTAGGCTGTGTCACTAGAATTCTAGAATTTGGAATGGTGCACAGATTGAGCATAAGGAGTTTCTAATCAGCTCTAGTCATTCTGAGGGGGCTGGGTTGGTGGCACAGCTGGTTGAGTGCACATGTTACAATGTGTGAGGACCCAGGCTTAAGCCCCTGGCCCCCACGTGCAGGAGAGAAGCTTTGTGAGTGGTGAAGCAGGGCTGCAGGTGTCTCTCATTCTCTCTCCCTCTCTATCTCCCCCTACTCTCTCAATTTCTTTCTTTTTGTTGTTTTTTTTTTTTCTGCCTCCGGGGTTATCACTGGGGCTCAGTGCCTGCACTATGAATCCACTGCTTTTGGTGACCAATTTTTTTAACAGATCAGAGAGAAATTAAGGGGGGTAGCAGAAGATAGAGAGGATGAGAGAAAGACAGACACTGCAGACCTGCTTCAGCATTTGTTAAGTGACCCACCCCCTCGTGAAGGTGGGGAGCCGGTGCTGGAACCAGGATCCTCGTGGGTCCTTGTGTTTTTTACTCTGTGCTCCTAACCGGGTGCACCACCAACCACATACTCCGCCCTCAATGTCTGGCTGTCTCTATCCAATAAATAAAGATTAAAGAATAATAAGAAGAAGAATAATAAAGATCATCCTGAGGCCAGGTGGTAATGCACATTGTTGAACACACATGTTACAATGCACAAGGACCCAGGTTCGTTCCCCCGGTCCCCACCTGCAAGGGGAAAGCTTTGCAAGTGGTGAAGCAGTGCTGCAAGTGTCTCTCTGTCTCTCCCTCTCTATCACCCCTTCCCTCTAGATTTCTGGCTATCTCTATCCAATAAATAAAATAAAGACAATAACGAAAGATCATTCTGACAGCAGTTCAAAGTCTAGTGCATTCACCTCAGCCTGACACTACTTTAACTCCCCCACACACGTTCATTCTTCCCGATCACCCAGGTTACAGACCTATAGCTGCCCTCCTCAGCCCCAGCAGAAACATCAAGGGGAGAAACAAAAAAATTAGAAGAGTTAAGAGACACAGTCAGTTCTGAGGACAACTCTGAGGATGAGCAGCAAGGAGTTGGATGCCTGAGGCCAACTGACTGGTTCCATGTTGATTTCACCATTAATAAGCTCTGAGACCCAGGGCAAGTTATATATCCTCTTCAAGCTTGGGTTCCCTGGCCTGGGAAGACAAGGCAATCCTAACTGCAACTTCATATGTCACTGTTCAGAGAAGCAAAGGAAAACGTTCATCAGAAGCAGAGAACCACCCAATAAATGTCAGTGTTTGCTGTCAATGTTGTTATCCTCCATGAGTGCTTTGGAGTGTGGAGTTCATGTCCCTTCTCACTCCATCAGCTGTGCCTCTCACCATATTGCATTTTCTGCAGCGCCCTCTGAGAGGGTTAGCTGAGTCAGTCACATAGGCAACTTTATTTTTTCCCCTTTTTTGCTCACAAATAATTATGTCCCAGAACAAACACTACAATCATTTATCTGGAACCTGAAAACACCTAGAATTGCCAAAACCATCCTAAGGAAAAGAAACAGAAATGGAGGCATCACACTCCCAGACCTTAAACTATATTATAAAGCCATCATCATCAAAACAGCATGGTACTGGAACAAAAATAGGCACACAGACCAGTGGAACAGAATTGAAAGCCCAGAAGTAAATCCCAACACCTATGGGCATCTAATCTTTGATAAGGGGGCCCAAAGGATTAAATGGAAGAAGGAGGCTCTCTTCAATAAATGGTGCTGGGAAAACTGGGTTGAAACATGCAGAAGAATGAAATTGAACCACTTTATCTCACCAGAAACAAAAATCAATTCCAAATGGATCAAAGACCTAGATGTCAGACCAGAAACAATCAAATACTTAGAGGAAAACATTGGTAAAACACTTTCCCATCTACACCTCAAGGATATCTTTGATGAATCAAACCCAATTGCAAGGAAGACCAAAGCAGAAACAAACCAATGGGACTACATCAAATTGAAAAGCTTCTGCACATCCAAAGAAACTATTAAACAAACAGAGAGACCCCTCACAGAATGGGAGAAGATCTTCACATGCCAGACATCAGACAAGAAACTAATCACCAAAATATATAAAGAGCTCAGCAAACTTAGCCGCAAAAAAGCAAATGACCCCATCCAAAAATGGGCAGAGGAAATGAACAAAACATTCACCACAGAGGAGATCCAAAAGGCTAACAAACATATGAAAAACTGCTCTAGGTCACTGATTGTCAGAGAAATGCAAATTAAGACAACACTAAGATACCACCTCACTCCTGTAAGAATGGCATACATCAAAAAGGACAGCAGCAACAAATGCTGGAGAGGATGTGGGGACAGAGGAACCCTTTTACATTGCTGGTGGGAATGTAAATTGGTACAGCCTCTGTGGAGAGCAGTCTGGAAAACTCTCAGAAAGCTAGACATGGACCTTCCATATGACCCAATAATTCCTCTCCTGGGGTTATACCCCAAGGACTCCATAACACCCAACCAAAAAGAGGTGTGTACTCCTATGTTCATAGCAGCACAATTCATAATAGCTAAAACCTGGAAGCAACCCAGGTGCCCAACAACAGATGAATGGCTGAGAAAGCTGTGGTATATATACACAATGGAATACTATGCAGCTATCAAGAACAATGAACTCACCTTCTCTGACCCATCTTGGACAGAGCTAGAAGGAATTATGTTAAGTGGACTAAGTCAGAAAGTTAAAGATGAGTATGGGATGATCCCACTCATCAACAGAAGCTGACTTAGAAGATCTGAAAGGGAAACTAAAAGCAGGACCTGATCAAATTGTAAGTAGGGCACCAAAGTAAAAACCCAGTGGTGAGGGGTAGACATGTAGCTTCCTGGGCCAGTGGGGGGTGGGAATGGGCGGGAGGGATGGGTCACGGTCCTTTGGTGATGGGAATGGTGTTTATGTACACTCCTAGCAAAATGTAGACATATAAATCAGTAGTTAATTAATATGAGAGGGGGAAATCAATTGTATGTCTCAAAGGTTCTCAAAAGACAAACTGAATCTTTTTAATAGATAGGTAACGTATTTGATATGCGGACTCTCTCAAAAGCCTAGACCAAGTAGATTAGAAGCTTCCAATAGCACAGCTATATACAAGATACTGGGTACTGTACAGCAAACCATAACAAAGGGACTTTTCAAAGTTAACCCAATTAACAAATAATGTGATGATAATATTAACTATTGATTGTCTTTTTGAAGCCTAAGACAACAGGAACCTCACATCTTCACTATAGAGCCCCTACTTCCCCCAGTCCTGGCACCCATGGATAGGGCTCACTTTCCCGTATGCTTCTCCCAATCCATACCAAATAATATTGCATCCGTCGATCCCAACCTAACCAAAGCAACGATTGCCATCTCAACATGCTTCACCTCAGAGTGTATCCAGAGACTTCACGTGTGGAATAACAACCCTTCAGCTTCATTACTCGGGTGAGACCTTTCCTTTTATAGTACACTCTAATTTCATCTCAGGTAGTTCACTTTCTAACAAAGTCCCATAACCTAGACATACACCAGTTTCTGTGAGAGAGAGCGTATGCGCACACGTATCCATAAACTACTGCAAAATATATACCTGAAAGCAGGATTACACTAGAGTTTGCAGTGAGTACCTCCCCAACACTTCCTCTCCACTATTCCAATCTTGGGATACATGTTTGCTCAACAAATTGTTTGGCTTTGTATGTTAACTCTCTTTTCAATCACCAGGTTCCAGATGCCACCAGGATGCTGGCTAGGCTTCCCTGGATTGAAGACCCCACCAATGTGTCCTGGAGCTCAGCTTCCCCAGAGACACACCTTACTAGGGAAAGAGAGAGGCAGACTGGGAGTATGGACCGACAAGTCAACGCCCATGTTCAGCGGGGAAGCAATTACAGAAGCCAGACCCTCTACCTTCTGCAACCCTCAATGACCCTGGGTCCATGCTCCCAGAGGGCTAGAGAATGGGAAGGCTATCATGGGAGAGGGTGGGTTATGGGGATTGGGTGGTGGGAATTGTGTGGAGTTGTACCCCTCCTACCTTATGCTTTTGTTCACTAATCCTTTCTTAAATTAAAAATTTAAATAAAAAAAAAAATAATAATAATTATGTCCCCACATCACCAATAACAAAGAAAATAAGGTGTTTAGAGAGTCGTGCAAAACTGTCAACATGAACTTTCATAAGAGGGGAAAAGAAAAGTCTGCCTCCTTCTTGTGGGAGCTGGTCTGTGGACACTGCTTGGTCGGTTTCTAATGAGCCAGGCTGAACAATATCCTCTGCCGTGTGGGGGGAAGTCAAGAAGGCACAGAAACAGAAAGAAAGGAGACACACTACAGCACTGCTCCACCACTCATGAAGGTACCCCCATGTGGTGACCAGGGGCTCAAACCTGGGTCCTTGTGCATGTAAAGGGTGTGCTCTATGGGATAAGCCACTTTCCAGTTCCCATTTGGACATTTTATTTGTCCATATCATGGATGAACCTTGAAAGGTCTCAGCTAAATGAAGTCAAAAGGAGAAACAAATGCCATATGGCGTACAGTCAAAAATATTTATACACCTTTCCCATATTTGGGAGCTACTCTCTTTCCTGGTCCAGCTTTCTGGTCCTTTTTCCAGTCATGACATCATCTCCCCAGACAATAACTTGGGTCCACCTGCATATCAGATTTCAGGCTCAGGCAGAAAAAAAATCTAGTATAGTATTGGGCCCTTTGGAATATAACTAAAATAGGCCTAGTAACTATCTACAAAGTGGAGAACCCCAACTTTTAATCTACACTATTCCAGCCTTTAGGTTCACGATTAGCCAACAATTTGTTTGGCTTTATATATTAACTCTTTTTTTTCCAGCCACCAGGTTCCAGATGCTACCATGATGCCAACCAGACTTCCCTGGACAGACCACCCCACCAATGTGTCCTGGAGCCCCACTTCCTCAGAACCCCACCCCACTAGGGAAAGAGAAAGACAGGCTGAGGAGTATAGATTGGCCTGTCAATGCCCATGTTCGGTGGGGAAGCAGTTACAGAAGTCAGACCCTCTACCTTCTGCACCCCATAATGACCCTGGGTCCATACTCCCAGAGGGACAAAGAATAGCAACACTATCAGGGAAGGAGATGGGCTATAGAATTCTGGTGGTGGGAATGGTATGGCGTTGTACCCCTCTTGGCCTACGTTTTTGTCAGTGTTTTCTTTTTAGAAATAAAAATTTTAAAAAAAGAAAAAAATCTACAAATAAAAATAGTAAAAAAATGTCTGCCACTTGGGCCCGCTCTTGCTCCACCATCTCCTAAATACAGTGAGGAGACACCTCCACTCGGGCTCTCTCTCTTGATGGAAGGAAAAGGTTTGATTTCTTTTTCAATGTTCTGACCTATTTGGGTGCTACCTGAGAACAAGCTTCTCTCCCACCTCCCTTGAAGTTATTTTAAGGATAAAGAGAACCAGAGCATCACCCTGGCACATGAGACTCCAGGGATTGAACTCACGACTTCATGATTGTATGACACTACAAAGCCATTATATATATATATATATATATATATATATATATACACATATATATATGAGTATATGAATTGGGGGGTGTCTTTAGAATATGCATAATAACTAAAGGTCTGTGAATGAATGTTTACACCAGGATGAATAGTAAGGGTCTCCCCCTGCACGGAGCCAGCATGCAGAGTGGAAACAGTGGCTGGTTTTAATCCCCAGTTTTCAACAGGAGATCACAATGACTACAAAGAAGCTGAGTAATATGGCCCCAAAGAAAAAATAAATAAGTCTACAGGCATTCACCCTAAAGAAACATAACCTTAGGGCCAGGAGGTGGTACACCTTGTAGAGCACACGTTACAATGTGCAAGGACACTAGTTCAAGCCCCTGGTCCCCACCTGCTGAGGGGTCGACTTCACTAGTGAAGCAGTGCTGCCGCTGTTTCTCATTCTCTACCTTCTTCGCCCTTCTCAGTGCCTGCCCGTATCCATCCAAAAGAAAGGAGGAAATCAAGAAAACATCTGGACTTAGATCTAGACTTAGTAAACAAAGACTTTTTGAAACAGTACTTTTAAATATGTTCAAAGAGTGAATGGATACATATCAGTAAAAAAATTAAGAAAACTCGAGTTTATGAAAGGAAGTTGACCTTCCTTTCTTCCCCCTCCCCCCCCAACAAAAAAGACAAAGCAATTACATGAGCACAGAGGCTCACAAGATTAGGGGAAGGAGAGGGCTGAGGGCTGAGGTGGGGGGACAGCAGTTCTCCTGCACAATGGTGGCGAAAGACTGAGGCTGGGGTGAGAGTATTTTGCAGACACCTGCCATGCTGAGATGAGAAATTCTACCCATGTGTCAATAATAGTAATGTAAACTATTAATCCTCCAATTTAAAAAAAATGTTTAGGGGGTCGGAGAGTAGTGCATCTAGTTAAACACACATAGCACTAAGGGCAAGGACCGCACAAGGATCTGGGTATGAGCCCCCAGCTGCCCCACACCTGGAGGGAGGAAGCTTCTTAAGTGGTGAAGCGAAGCAGGTCTGCAGGTTTCTCTCTCTTTCTCTCTCCCTCTCTCTCTCTCTCTCTCTCTCTCTCTCTTGCTCTTTCTCTCTCTTATTCTCTCTCCCCTCCACTCTCAATTGCTCTCTGTCCTGTCCAATAAAAGTGGAAAATAAATGGTCACCAGGGGCAGTCATTTCGTAGTGCAGGCACCGAGCCCCGACAATAACTCTAGAGAAAAAAATAAAATGTTTATTAACTGGCATATAAGCAACCCATTCCTAAAATTTATTCTAGAAAAAAATTAAAATTTTCACTAAGATTGAGCTACAAATATAACCTTTATGACATTTTTAAAGTGATTTAAAATTGATGATACTAAGGAAATCCAACATTTATCGAGCTGATAAAATCACTAGGTACAAAGCCAAGCCCTTCCCAGGCGCTATCTTGTTTTAGCACCAGGCGTTCCTGTGAGGCCCAACCCATTATTATCAGTATTTGACACATGAGGTGATAAAGGAATAAATACCTCCAATGTGCAGCCAGAGTGAATGGCTACAGTCACCCAGGAACAAAAATCATATGAATATAGCCACGTCATGTAAAAGCATATTTCTTAGAGAAATAAATGAAGGAACATCACTTAATGCCACCCCCCCCCAAAAAAAAAATCTAGCTTCTGCTCATTCCCAGTGAGGAGGTGTATCTTTAGGATGGTGGATAAATCATGGAAGGAAAAGACAGACTAAAAAAAAAAAAAAAAGACTTTAAAATTGATACAATGGGATTTAGCAGAGTAATCTACATACGTGAGCATGGGTATGACATACACATCTTGATACAGTGAACTATTAGACTTTTTTTTTTCACCACTCCCATCACCAAAGGTCTCTGCCCCCATCTCTACCCCCATAGACAACCACTATAATTCTCCCACAGTCTTGAAACTAGACTGACATTTTGTTTTTTTGTTTTTCACATTTGTACACTAAACTGAACTATGAGTCTTAAACAGAGAATTGTTGACACACACCACAACATGCCACACAACACACATGACAACTTCAAGGATGAACCCTGAGGACATGCCAGTTACCAAAGGCCAAAAAACTAAATGAGTCCACTTTGATGGGATATCCAGAGCAGCTAAGTCCATAGAAAGCAGGCAGAACAGTGGTGTCAAAATGTGGGTGGGATGGAAAGTTTCTATTTAGTGGGAACAGAGCTTCAGTTCTCTGAGATGAAAGGAGCCCCGGTAGATGATGGTGATGGTTACACAATACAGATGCACTTAGTGCCACCAGACTATACACTTAAAAACGGTCAATATGTAGTGGTCCAGCTGGTGGCATAGTGGGTAAAGCACTGGTCTCTCAAACATGAGGTTCTGAGTTCAATCCCTGGCAGCACATGTACCAGAGTGAGGCCTGGTTCTTTCTCCTCCTATCTTTCTCATTAATAAATAAATTTTTAAAAATCTATTAAAATTTTTTAAATTGTCGATATGGTAAAGTTTGTGTTGAATGCATTTTACCACAAGTTTTTAAAAAATACATAAATAGAGGCTGATGGTGGGTAATTCACGCAGTCGAGCACACTGCCATGTCCAAGGGCCCCTGTCTGAGTGCCTGACATTACATGGAGCACCATGCAGAGGGCAAGCTTGCTGAGTGGTTGAGCCATGCTGTGATGCATCTAGCCTTCTCTGTCTCTCCTCTCTCTGTGTTTCTCTCCCTCTTCCAGAAGGAGTGGTGGAATCATAAATCGTATAGGCATGTAGTCATGAAGTCCAATTGGTGAGAGGGAAAAAAGGGAAGGAAGTTACATATTTTTCACCTAACTTAGTTTGCAGTGAGTCAATAAATGAAGCAAACAAGTAGAAAGACCTAAAAAGACACCTTAAAGTACCTAGTGAAGGGGCCAAGTGGTGGCGCACCTGGTTGAGCGCATATGCTACAGTGCACAAGGACCCAGCTTCAAGTCCCCAGCTCCCCACATGCAGCGGAGTCACTTCACAGGTGGTGAAGCAGGTCTGCAGATGTCTTTCTCTCTCCCTCTCTGTCTTCTCTTCCTCTCTCCATTTCTCTCTGTCCTAACAACAACCAACGACATCAATAACAACAACAATAATAAAAAAGGGCAACAAAAGGGAAAATAAATAATTTTTTAAAAAAAGAATAGGGAAGCTATTAAGGGGGGGATTGGATATAGAATTCTGGGGGAGTTGTGTGGACATCTACCCCTCTTATCCTATAGTCTTGTCAATATTTCCATTTTATAAATAAAAATTAAAATAACAAAATGAAAAGAAAGGGAGGAAGGAAGAAGAGGGGGGAGAGAGAGATTTGGTCAATAAATTAGTTTACTAGTACTCAACTATTAAGAATGATGAATTTTCCCTCTTCACCTCACCTTGGATGGAGTTTGGAGGAATCATGTTAAATGACATAAGGCAGAAAGAGAAGGGTGAGTATGGGATGATCTCATTCATGGACAGAAGTCCCTGAGAAATAAGAACAGAAAGAGGAAACACAAAGCAGAACTTGTACTGGATTTGGTGTCTTGCACCAAAGAAAAAAACTCTGGGAGGAGGAGTGGCTTTCAGATCCTGGTGCAAGATGGCAGAGGAAGACCTAGGTAAGAGGGGGTGAGAGTGTTCTGCAGAAAACTGAGAAATTTTACACATATATTGGCTACTGCATTTACTAAAACCATTAATCCCCTCCAAAAATTAAATAAAGATAAAATTAAATTTAAAAGTTTTAATCAGATGAGTTTTAAGACTTACGTCAGATGAAAAAGAATCCAGCTATATATGCTAGGTTTCTTAGGAATATGACATTCTGAAAAAATATATACAAAGATAATAAAAATCACTGGTTGGCAGAAGATTGTGTGGAGGATGGCTGGTTGAACAGGTGAAGCACAGGAGATATTTTAGGGCAGTGAAATGTGTGTACAGTTGTGACACATCTCTGTCTTTCAGGGCTTCTCTGGAAGGGCTACAGTGGAGGGACCAAACACTTCTATCTTCTACCTGTACATCACTCAGATGCCTCTGAAAATCAGACCCAAGTATTTCCTTCTGTTAATCAGTCATGGGGAAATCCCCATATGATCAAAAATGGGAGTGATAAATAGGAACATATATGGGCCCTAGGTCAGATCAATGAGGTAAACGGTTAATGGTAGTAACTTTACTCATGTTTGGGAGCTACTTTCTACCCTAATCCAGCTTTCTAGTCCTATTCTCAACTGTGACAGCATCTACCCAAACAATACTTTTAGTCCACCTTCATGTTAGCTATCGGGCTCAGGTAAAAATTTCTAAAGTCATGGGCCCCTTGGAATCTACCTAAAATAGACTTTCTAACTTCTTCCCACACAAAGACCCCTAATTTCATCCGCTCTATTCCTACCTTTGAGTTCCTGCTTATTAAACAAATTTTTCTGCGTTATAGCTTAACGCTTTTCAGCCACCAAATTACAGATGCTACCATGATGCCAACCTGACTTCCCTGGGCACATGACCTCAACAATGTGGCCTAAAACCTCACCTCTCCAGAGCCCTGTCTCACTAGGGAAAGACAGGCTGGGGGGTATGGATCAACCTGCCAACATCCATGTGCAGTGGAAAAGCAACTATAGAAGCCAGACCTCCCATCTTCTGCACCCTATAAACAATTTTGGTCTATACTCCCAGAGAGGTAAAGAATAGGGAAGCTTCCAGTGAAGGGGATGAGACAGGAAACACTGGTGGTGGGGACTGTGTGAGATTATACCTCTGTTATCTTACAATCTTGTTAGTCATTATTAAATCACTAATAAATTTTTTTAATGTGAGTAAAAGATACAGAGAAGTAGACATGATGGAGGTCTACGCTGCCAACCAGGGCTGTTGATGCATTTCTTCTGGTCTTGCTTCGTTCTAGGCTCCCCATACCATTTCCTTTTCATAGGAGATTGCCTCTGTGCAATCCAATTTTATGGTTGGGTTGACTAGAAAATACTCAGTTCATAATGGGCAACTGGGGGTGCACAGTCACTTCGTGTTCCAGTAACAAACCAGGAGCTGATTTTCCATGAGCAAAATTAGCTGACGGAAAGGAAATGGTCTTCCTAAAATCTCTCTGAATTCGGCTCTTCCGCTCAAATTACAGCTTGCTAACCCAAACCTACCCAAGACACTTGAGACTCTGGGCTTACCTTGCCCGAGTGTCACAGGAGGTTCTGTTCCAACCTGTGTCTCATGCAGACCCCAGTTCTAACTCTGAGAAATAAAAAATCATCAGCCTTTAGGATCCTCAGGAAAGAGGCAAGAGACATGGCGTATATTGCCTCTAGACTCCAAAGAGGTCTATCCAATACTGTGCCTCTTTTTTTATGGTAGTGATTCAAAGGATATCAAATTTTATATCATTTTGGAAGGGCACCTCAACATTCCACAGACTGTTAGAACCTTCAACATTTTAATAGAGCCCTGAATTTCCACTAAGGTTCTCTCTCTCCCTCTTGCATACAAGTCTTCTTAAAGCAACTAGGATATTTGTTCTTTCCCCATCATCAGTTCCAACTGGCATTATCATCAATATATATATATATATCTCTCTCCCTCTCTATCTCCCCTCCTCTCTCAATTTCTCTCTGTTATATCCAATAAAATTGAAAAATTGTTTGCCAGGAGCAATGGATTCATAGTGTTAGCACAGAGACCCAGCAATGACCCTGGAGGAAAGAAAGAAAGAAAGAAAGAAAGAAAGAAAGAAAGAAAGAAAGAAAGGGAAAGAGAGAGAGAGATACAGAGGGAGGGAGCACGGAAGGAAGGAAGGAAGGAAGGAAGGAAGGAAGGAAGGAAGGAAAGAAGGTAGGTGTGTGTGTGTGTGTGTGTGTGTGTGTATGTGTGTGTGTGTGTGTGTGTATATATATATCAATGTATTTATGTGGTTTTAAAGCAGAATTTTCTAGCTCAATTGGCTCAACAGATATAAAAACAATGTTTCAGCAGCTGTAAAAGCACGTACAGGTCCTAGAACTTGATTTCTAAACACCATTCCATCTTAAAAGGAAAACTCTCTGGAGAGTGGTGGAGATAGCATGATGGTTCTGCAGACTCTCATGCCTCAGGCTCTGAGGTCCCAAGTTCAATCCCCTGCACCCCCATTACACACAAAGTTGAACAGTGCTCTGGTAAGAAAAGAAAAAAACTCACTAGGGCAAGATAATTATACCAGTGATCCACACACAGTCCAAGCAGTACTTTATATTTTAACAATTCTACTGAGTTGTAAGATTCAATTCACTGGGATAATCAGACGTGGGTTCAAATAGCTTTTGATGCTATCTATCTCTGGGTGATTAGAATTCATTTTTCACCCTACATCTAATCTCCCTTTGATTACAAGAAAGGGAACTTTGGAAATAAATTTCACACGGCCCTTGATGCCAGACTTCTAAAAGTGATTCAGGTTTCCCCAAGAGGATGAGCCAGGCTGGATCTGTGTTGGGTAGTTGCCATCTCCCCCTGGCTTCTTCTTATCCATATGCCTATATAGGGATTTACTGATCCAAAGGTTTGGTCTATTTACATAAATCACTTTTACATAAAGCACTCCAGGGCATTGGTGGTTCAGTTATAGGATTCTCGCCTGTTCCGCCCCCTCCTTGTCACACTCTGATTTTCACCAGTCACTTTTCTCTCCACCCTCTCTATATCACATCCTGTTTCCACCCTACTTGGAGAGTATAAAAACAGCTGCTCTTCTGATTAAAGACACTTGGAAATTGCTTTCCGGCTCCGAGAGTTCCAGAGTGTATCTCCTGTGGAAGTTGGTGCAGCACGAGTTCCTGATCCCTCTCCCACACAGCAGCCTAGATCAGCTCCAGTTGAGTTCTCTCCAACCCAGAGAGCACTAGCTCGGGAAGAAGTACCCTCAGGCTATCCTGGCATCTGGCGCCCGGAACAGGGACCCGTAAGCAGCAGATTTACAAGAAGACATCTTAGATAAGTACACACCTTTTGGGTATCTGCAATATTGTGTTAAGGCACTGTGATTTTTTTTTTCTTTTTTATTGTTTTCCGGAGATCTTTCCACCATGGAAAATCTTTTCCAAATCCTGCATTCTTTTTCCAGTATACAATTTTTATATATCTGGGACATTTTTCTCGGGGCTTCACCTTATATCCTGTTGATCATCATAGCAGCTTTTAAGGGATATATAGGGCAACCTCTCAAAAGGCTTAAGAAACTAGAGGCTGAGGTCCAAGAGATAAAGGAAGTAATCATAGAACTTAACCAGCACCTTAAAAACAAGAAGAA
Source organism: Erinaceus europaeus (assembly GCF_950295315.1). Classification (NCBI taxonomy): domain Eukaryota; kingdom Metazoa; phylum Chordata; class Mammalia; order Eulipotyphla; family Erinaceidae; genus Erinaceus; species Erinaceus europaeus. Next base: position 7,964,783 of record NC_080180.1, on the reverse strand, counting down.
GCAAAGGCCTGTTGTGATCTTGACCCACCCTAATTCCTCTGCATCTTGCCCTGAGGCCCCTATTTTGGCATCTTGCCCTGAGGCCCCTATTTTGGCAGACACGTGTCCGAATTCTCCTTTGGACTCCACAGCCACTTCTTCGGCCACCCCCATTTTGGCAGAAACGTGTCCGGAACCTCCTGCTGCCTCCACGGCTGCTTCTTCATCCCACCCTGTTTTGACAGACACATGTCCGAATTCTCCTGTAGCCTCCAAAACCACTTCTTCGGCCACTTGTCCAGAAGCTTCCACTTCAGTGACTCCTCCTACCACTACACACTTATCAGAGGAAGTCCACACATTTCCGGTTAATGTTGCCCCCAATAGACAAAAACCTCAGGCCTGGTATCCATATTCCGCCACAGACCTGAAGGAACTACGCCAGGCTATCAAAGATGACGGTGTTCATGCCCCATGGACCAGGTCCATTTTACAAGGCCTGCTTCAGAACCTTAATACCCCTCAAGATTGGAGAGATGTGACTCGTGCTACGCTCCCAGGCCCCCTCTTCCTGCAATGGGAGGCATTCTTTCGCGATGAATGTTTACAACAATCGCGGAAAAATATTCAAAATCAGCCAGAGGGTAATTTTGATGCATTGTTTGGAACAGGCCAATTAGAAACAGGGATTCAACAGGCGGAAGCCAAGTTTCCAGCGGGGTATTTTGATCAAGTACGCCTGTGTGCATTAAAAGCATGGGAGCGATTAACACCACCCATGGGAGCAGCCTCAGCCCCCATTCTCTCCCTGCAACAAGAACCTGATGAATCCCTCGCTAAATTCATTGCCAGGGTCCAGTCGAGTTTGGAAAGGAAGATTTATAATCCTGACGCTCGTTTTCTCCTTCTGCGATCCATAGTCTGGGATGGAATGCTTCCGCATTTTCGACAGGCCTGTATCACTCTTAAAAACGAACACCCAGATACTTGGATTCTAGCTACACAGGATCTCAGATCAAGCTCTTTTCAAGGACCTATGTTACAGGCCTATGCAGCTACCTTACATAAGCAAAAAGGAGCTTGCTTTCAGTGCGGTCGCCAAGGGCATTGGCGTAACCAATGTCCAGAAAATAGACCGCGACCCCGCCTCCAGTCAGGGCGACCCCACCTCCAATCAGGGCAACCCCGCCTCCAGACAGGGAATCAGAGACCACGAATGCCTTGTCCCAGATGCCAGAAAGGATTTCACTGGAGGAGAGATTGTTGGTCAAGGTTCCATAGGAACGGCACGCCTCTGCCAAATGTAAACAGGGATTTAAACTAGGTATGGGGCTTCCCTTAGCCCCGCCCCCAAGAGGGAAGGAAGCAGGTCGCCCGCTTGGTGCTGTGCCCTTCTTCCACAAACAGAAGCCCAGCTTGGGACCCAATCCATCGCTACACCCACCACGCCAAGTAACAATAACAGAGGGTGAGCAGAAGGAGGAACCCGCGGTATGTGGGAACTTCCAGCATAGAAATAAACGGCTGGAGCAAGAGAACAGCTCGAATTCAGAGCCTGAGATTTTATGGACCACCCCTGTTTTAGAAAGGGGTCACCCAACTATGACAGTAAAGATTGGTAATATTCCTTTTAAATGTTTGATTGACACGGGAGCAGATAAGACAATATTAAGACAAGCAGAGGTTCCCCAGAGTTGGGAACTCCTCCCAGGACCACGCTTACATGGTGTTGGAGGATTGACTCAGGCATTCCGCACACGAGATTCCCTTGTGTGGGAAGATCCAGAAGGGACTACCGGACGCTTTCAGCCTTTAATAGCTGATATAAGCACCAATTTATTGGGAAGAGACTTGCTGGAATCTTTAGATGTAGTGATATCCTCAGACACCTCTGCAGGACACCACACTCACTCCTGTGAGACTGCTAGACCCAACCAGCACCCCCAATACTAACTGCCACTGTTCGTAACAGAACTCCCCGCTTAGATTGGCTTTCTAATGAGCCTGTCTGGGTGGAACAGTGGCCTTTGCCTAGGGAGAAGCTAGAAATTTTTAAAAAACTCGTCCAAGAGCAGTTATCGTTGGGACACATTCGTCATTCTCGGAGCCCATGGAATACTCCAGTCTTTGTAATTAAAAAGCGCTCAGGAAAATGGCGCCTCCTCCAAGATCTTCATGCAGTTAATAAAACCATGCAGGTTTGGGGCTCCCCCCAAAGGGGTTTGCCTCTTGCTTCCGCAATTCCCACAGGAATTCCAATCATAGCTATTGATATACAGGATTGTTTTTTCTCTATTCCCTTACACCCACAAGATTGTAAACGTTTTGCTTTCTCTGTTCCTTCTATTAATAATGCCAGCCCTGCCGATAGATTTGAATGGGTGGTACTGCCCCAGGGCATGGCTAATAGTCCTACTATTTGTCAAGAGGTTGTTAAATCTGCCCTTTTTCCATATATTCATAAGGGCCTTAAGGTTTTTCATTATATGGATGACGTGTTAATATGGGGAGAATTAGATACAGATCTCTCCGCCCTACGTGATTTTCTAATCCCTGCCTTAAAGAGAAGTGGACTTAATGTAGCTCCTGAGAAGATACAGCTAATCCCTCCAATATCTTTCTTAGGCTCAGAGATTTCCCTAACGCAGATTCGTCCTTTAAAACCTTGTGTTACTTTTCCTTCTAATCTCACTCTTGCTTCTTTACAAAGTTTTCTTGGAAATTTGAATTGGCTTAGGCAGTATCTTTATCTGCCTACGAGCTGCCTGCAACCACTGTTCGATCTGTTAAAAGGAAACAAACAGCCCTCCTCAAAGCGTATGTTAACGCCCGAAGCATCCTTGGCTCTGGAAAAAGTTAACCAGGCTCTCCAGGACATGCACCTCGTTCGATTCTCCCCCTCCTCTCCAGTAAATCTTCTAATCTTTAACTCCACCCCCACGGTAGTGGGGGCATTGTGGCAGAAACATGGCGTTCTCGAATGGCTTCATACGCCAGTAGGCGGAGCTCCAAGACTCCTTACCGAGATTGATGCCTTAGCATTTATGGTTCGCCAAGGAAGAAACAGATCGGTTCAGGTCTTAGGAAGGGAACCAGATTCAATCATTCTTCCCTTTTCTCTCACTGATACAGAATGGCTCATACGCCACCATTCTCGTTTTGCCATAAGTTTAATGGGTTTTCCAGGACAATTAGATAATCATTTTCCCTCTAATAATTTGATAGCTTCTTTACCTCTGTTGCCTCTACTAGTACCTAAACTTTTCTCTCGAGATCCCATCCCCTCTGCTCCTACAGTGTTCACTGATGGTGGAAAAAAGGGAGCTGCTGCCCTTATATATTATCCAGACCAGCAATACCCCAAACCTCTCTTTACTGAACTTCCTGATAATTCCCCTCAGTACAAAGAACTTTATGCTGTTTTCCTTGCATTAAAAGCTGTACCAGAATCCTTCAACCTTTTTTCTGACAGTGTGTATACTGTTAACTTACTTCCATGGCTTGCGCGATCTTATGTAAGAATTGATGACAACCCACTTTCTCCTCTTTTAATTCAAATTGCCTCTATGCTCTGTTCTCGAACCCATCCACTGTATGTTCAGCACCTACGTTCCCACAGCCCTCTTCCTGGTCCCCTGTCCGAAGGGAATGCTGCAGCTGACCGCCTTGCCTCCACAGGAATTCTCCTAGCCTCTGTCTCTAATCCTGCTGACTTTCATTCCCTAACCCATGTTAATCTTAAAGGTCTTCGAGCTCGATTTCCTGATATTCCTCTGCCACAGTTAAAACGTATTCTTGCTACATGTTCCTCCTGTGCAGGTCTAATCAAAACACCTGCTATTCAGACTCTAGGGGTTAATCCTCGAGGTTTAAAAGCCAACGCTCTTTGGCAAATTGATGTTACCCACATACCTAACTTTGGCAAACAAAAATATGTGTTCGTCTCAATTGATACCTTCTCTAAGTTTATGTGGGCTACAGCTCAGACTGGAGAAAACTCCAAAAAGCTTATAAGCCATATGCTCTCCTGTTTTGCTGTAATGGGCTTACCTCTTCAACTTAAAACGGATAATGGACCTGCTTTTACCAGCAAACAATTTAAAGATTTTTGTTCCCTCTGGAACATTACTCATACTACAGGCATTCCGTATAATCCACAGGGACAAGGCATTGTTGAGAGGGCCCATCAAACTCTTAAGGCTCAATTAAATAAAGAAAAAGGGGAAATGTACCCCCCTAATATCCAGCTGGCAAAAGCCTTAACTACATTAAATCTCTTTAATATTTACAAAAACTCAGACCAACCTCCTATAATTCTTCATTGGCAAACACCACCCACCCTCCCAGCTATTAAAGTCAAATGGAAAGACCCACTTGATAAAATTTGGAAAGGACCTGACCCCCTGTTGACTATGGGGAGGGGTTTTGCATGTATTTTTCCACAAAATTACTCCAAGCCTGTTTGGGTTCCTGCCCGCCATGTCCGGCAATACCCACATGATGGTGCTGATATCCCTGAAGAACAAGAAACACTGCAAGAAGACTGGCTGCAAGAGGACTGGCTACAGGATGCACCCCAGGATCCATAATACAGCATGGCAGAATCAAAAAAAAAAAAAAATCTGATTCACAGAACTCTCCCCCCCCCCCGAATGAATGTCTTATGCTATGACTGGCCAGTTGTGTTTTGTGAGTGAGTGAGTGAAAAAAAAAAAAAAAATTGAGTGAGTTGAGTGACCAAAATTTTTGTATGACCCATTGTGCTCAGAGTACTCTGAAAGTTAACTGACTTTATATCAAACGGCTGGACGCAGCCATGGTTTCTGGAGACGTCCAGAAACAGTCCATAAATTATTCATTCCCCCTTTTGATTTCTTTTTTAAGTCTTGATACCAATATGAAATGTTTAGTCTTAAACTGTGTGAGTAAAGATGGTTCAACTATGACAGTAGTTCTAAATTCACATTTGAAATGATATATCTTATTTACAAGTTTTTCTCCTCCTGTGTGTTATAAACTATATGTTTACTATGCGTGTTTCAAGTTTGGTAAACATTAACTTGACAGTTAAATCGTAACTTCGAAGTTACATTTTTACGAGAAGAGGTAAAATCAATTCATTTAAGTAACTGAGTGTTTAAGGTAAAACTCTAAATATTCAATGTGACAATTCATCATCTCCTAAGTTAAAATACAAATTCTCTATACAGGACATTTTTGGAGGGCCCCCAAAAATGTCCTGTAAGCTATCTTGTGGAAATTAATCCACAACAAATTTGGCGTCAATCTGATATTGTAAATGTACCAAAAAAAAAAAATTGTCACTAAAATGTGTTAACTCTAGTAACCTGAGTTTGCTTAAAAACCCAATGTAAAAATAGTCAAGAATCAATATATGTAACTTAAACTCGGTATGAAAACTTTGCTATATAAAGACTGCTACATGAGGTCACGTAAGATGACCTTTACACAAAATTATAAAGATACCTAAACCAGTTATAATCATTGAGTTATCAATTGTAGTAAACTTCTAATTTGTTACAAAGTTTTTTCATAAGTAATTGACTACAGCTATGACAAGCCTTCGCATAAAGAAGCATCTGCTCATATAGAATCCCCAGAAATCCATCTTGGACCCCTGACCTCTGACATCACCCACAATTACAGCCATCCCCCGAAACCCATGATGTGACCTGACACGATCTAGAGAACCTGATTCACAGACTCCGAAGGACAAGACTTTCTCTCAATCATCGGTGTCTGCTCTTCCTGCTTCTGTTTCGCCCATCATGTTTTGGCGGTTCCAGGTCACTTTCTACAGAGAAGAAAAGTTCCGGTGGCCGTCCTCCTCCATCAAGATAGACGTGTGGCATTTATTTCCTGGCCTTTGACATTGGACTAATGCTTCTATAGAACTTGCTGGACACTCCTTTTATACTCCTGGACTTCTTGAAGAATGACTGTAGCAGGCTGACTCGGGATTTTGCAATGCCAGATCACCCCTCTAGCCCCTCGGCTTATCAGGCCCCCACTCCTCCACCCATCAGGCTCACTCTGTCTCTTGCTACTCTTACTTATCCCTCCGTCTTGTGCTAGTTCTTTTTAAAGACACTTACACACTATCATTCTGCTTTCTTCCCAACAGGTTTCCGTTCACCCCTACACTGCTATTCCCCTGACAGAGATGAAGCCTTTTACAGACATTGACCCAGTTATATATGGCCATTAAGTAAGAGGAAGATGTTGGGGAATTGTGAGGATATGGTTGAGCTTGGAAGGGCTTGAGCCTGAGGGGTGTGTCAATCCTGTTAGTCTCTCTCTCCACGGAGAGGTTGAGCAAGGAGGGACAGTAGAACCCCAAAAAAGGTGTGCCTCTTATCAGTCTCCCTGCCTCACAAAGTGCCCCACACTCCTGATACTATGGCAAAAAGTTAAAAAGAAAGGGGGAGATGTTGGGTAGTTGCCATCTCCCCCTGGCTTCTTCTTATCCATATGCCTATATAGGGATTTACTGATCCAAAGGTTTGGTCTATTTACATAAATCACTTTTACATAAAGCACTCCAGGGCATTGGTGGTTCAGTTATAGGATTCTCGCCTGTTCCGCCCCCTCCTTGTCACACTCTGATTTTCACCAGTCACTTTTCTCTCCACCCTCTCTATATCACATCCTGTTTCCACCCTACTTGGAGAGTATAAAAACAGCTGCTCTTCTGATTAAAGACACTTGGAAATTGCTTTCCGGCTCCGAGAGTTCCAGAGTGTATCTCCTGTGGAAGTTGGTGCAGCACGAGTTCCTGATCCCTCTCCCACACAGCAGCCTAGATCAGCTCCAGTTGAGTTCTCTCCAACCCAGAGAGCACTAGCTCGGGAAGAAGTACCCTCAGGCTATCCCGGCAGATCTGGGAACACGAAGTGAGGTAGAGGCAGTCTGCAGCACTTAGTGTTCAAGCTCTGATACAGGTCAGTTTCGTAGACCTTTGAGCTCTGCACTCTAAGACTTGTCCCTTTCAGCCTTCTCACACTTGTCCACACTCTGAAGCCCAGTAACACTCATCTGATTTACACTCCTCATTAAAGTCCTGTTATTAGGAAGCATACTTTTAAATTTTGTTTCATTTAATTAGTTCATTCCTCAATGGAGTCTCACCATTCCAGGCCAACTTTTACAGAGAGAGAGAGGAGAGACACCACAGCACAGAAGTTTTTCCCAATGCTATAGTACTCCTATGTGGTATTCTGGGGGCTCGAACCTGGTTCTTTGTGCACATGGTAAAGCCAGTGGCTTCCCAGGTGAGCCGTATCACTGGCCCAAATACACCTTTTCAAACTTGCACGTTTTCACTGACTAAAAATTACACAAAGCACCGCCCCAGACACTATATGTGTTACTTTAAAGTCCTAGTATATAATATCTAAAGGAAACTAACATGTTTGTGTTTGTGCTTGAATGCACTGTAAAGTAAAAGACTATGACTCCAGATAGTATGTATTTAAACACTACTTAGTTGGACTTTATTACAAATCATTGAAGAAAGTCTACAGGGAAGACTCAGGATAATTACAATAAATAACAGGTAGTCAGCTAGGTTTGGGCTAGGCTTAAACTAGTCATTCACTGAGACTTGGCAGCTTTGGAAGGACCACTAATTTACTCAGACCACCAAAGTACTATTTATGGGTCTAAAGCTTAAAATGTAATAATAAAAAAAAAATCAACTAAGACTTTGCTTTCTACTCATCAAGTAAAATGATCTTACCTAGATCCTTTTCTATTACCTGAGGCATATGCGGAACCCAATTACAACAATAATACTGAGTTGTGTGTTTGGATTGTTAAGATGAGTAACAATTCTGATTAGCTCAAAGCTGTATAGTGTAACTCAGTAATTGCATCCAAGTGCAGACACCTTGGAAATGGGATAAGAGACACACACAGGAAATAAAAATAAATTTGCTTTCTCTTTTGCAGCTTCCAGCATTTGGCAGTTCAACTCCCCGAAGACCCACTATAATGTAACTCCTATTTTTTATTCAGGTAAGAGTATTTTTATCTGCATTTCCCAGTTATTTTCTTCTTAGTGTTTTTCTTGTTTATTTTATCACACACACACACACACACACACACTTACTAGAGGGCTTCATGTAACCTGATAACTTCATTTTCAGGCTCTTAAGCAAATCAGATCACTGTGCTCACTGACCAGGAAGGACGCGTTCTTTTAGTGTTTACCTCAACACTGCCTGGTAGTAGTTTCCAAAAGATGGAAATGGCGTATGTATCTCTACCACCCAACCCTGTGGCCCCCAATCACACATAATTATCCAGTTCTTGAAATGGAACTGACAGAACTGAGAGGCTGAATTTTGACTTTATTAAATTCACTGAAATATAAACCGAAATATAAGTTAACAGCCACCTGCAGTTCGTGGTTGCCACACTGGATGGCACATCTATAGAACACAAGACAGCAAAGCTCCAAGTGGGGTAAAAATGCTAAATCCAAGTCCTCCGCTACCTCATGCAATCCAAGTATGAGGATTTCCTGACTCCAAGAAAAACGGAGTTGGATCAGAACAGCATTCCTTGAGAAATACTATTCTGTCAGGCTCACAGCGTCAGTGACAGCTCACGCCTTTTACCTGTTTGCTGTTCTTTTCAACGGTATCTCTGTCAGAAAAAAGAGTGACTTAGGAAAATACAGATGAATACAAATGCATCGCAGGCCATCCACACTCACTTATATTCTGAATTACTATAGCCATTAATAGTACCACAGACCACACTCACAAAAGAGTATTGGCATCATTGCTTTCCCAGTAACAAACAGTGAAATGCTGGTGCTTAAAATTCAGAACCTTCCGAGAAAATAATTCCTGCGATTTTTGTTTTCTATCATAACGGAAAGTGCTGGCTTTACTACTATCTTGAGAATTGTGTCGGCTTGTCCAGTGAATACTCAGAAAAACATACTCTGTCTTATTGTTTGAGGTATTTTTGTTTGTTTTTTTTGGCTTCCATTGGGCTTTTGTCACTTCAATAACAGCATAGTAAATCCTGACTGCTAACAAGTCTTTGGGGGAGTTTACTAACTTGAGGCAACAACCTTTCATTAAAGCTGTCCTCACTATAATTATCATGAAACGCTACTATTATCACCTCATGTCCAGGCCAGCTGTTGTTGAGACAATGCTGAGTGGCCAGGTACAGCAAACATGTGGAGCACAGCTGAGATCCAAGGGCAAATAGTATTAGGAAGGCAGTTGTGCTCTACAAATTGACGCACTATGTCAAGGGCATATATTTATTTTATGGCTGTTGGCATGTTTCTTAGACCTCTTAAATTTGATAGCTACTTACACACTGGGACAGTTTATGGATATTAAGTATTTTTATATTGAGAAGTCCCCAAATGTTTCCATCATAAACATTGTACAATCCTATGGTGATAACCGTAAAATTAATCTGGTAATTAGTCAAGTTTAGCATAGTAATGTCAAGCACAAATTATAAATGTTCTCGTTAGCCTTCTAAATTGGTACTTCATTAAACAGCACGGGAAATCTAGGCAAAGGATGCTGCAATGGGGAACCAAGAGAAATCTCTGCCCTTTCCCTCCTTCCAGTCTCGATGTGGCCAGTTAGAGCCACAGGCGCCTTTCATAAACACACAGTTTAAAGGAAAACTTCAGGGAAATGGTTAGAGAATCAGGAACAATTAGGTTTGCAGGAGCTGAATACCTGCAGCCAGATCCCACATTATTTCTCAGCAATGGTTGTTTTGAGATTTGTTATTATTATATTGATATTATTAACAAATTAATATCCTATTATATATATTATCCTATTTCTTGTCAGAGTTACTGAATTTGCAGAGTCAGTGTTCAGCACCTGGTTTCTGTAAGTATGAGCTTAGCTTCCCTTCCATTGTGGAACCTCTTGCACGGGCTAGTATGCCTGCTTTCTTTTCCTTGCGACCTCCTCCCTTTCATTCTCTCTTTTTTTCCTTTGCCTTCAGGGTTCTGGCTGGAGCTCAGTTCTAGCACTACAAATTCACTGCTCTTGGCAGCCTTTTGTTTTTTCATTTTAATTGAATAAGACAGAAAGAAAATAAGATAAAAGTAGAGATAGAGAGGGAGAGAGAGAGAGAAAGAGAGACACCTGCAGACCTGCTTCACGACTTGTGAAGCATCCCCACTGCAGGTGGGGAGCCAGGGGCTTGAACCTGAATCTTTTGCTCAGGTCATTGCTCTTAGTACTATACATGCTTAATTGGGTGTTCTACCCCATTCCTTCCTACCTTCCGGGGTTCCTGGTGTCCTTATTCAGCTGTGTTCTACTCTTCTAAGACAGCTACATCAACCTGCTTTCTCCCTAACTGCTATTTAAGATTTAATCACTCTCATCACCTCTGACACCCTCTTACATTGCACAGATGATACAATCTCCCAATTTTATACAGCAAGAACCATAATTTGCAGGTATATAAATATATTACACCTTTTTTTTGCCTCCAGGGGGTTATCCCTGGAGCTTGGTGCCTGCACTACAAATTCACTGCTCCTGGCAGCCATTTTTTCCCTTTTTTCTTTTTTATTGAATAGGACAGAGAGAAACTGAGAGAGGAGGGGCAGGTATAGAAGGAGAAAGACAGACACCCACATACCTGTTCCCCCCCTTTTGAAGCAACTCCCCCCTTGCAGATGGGGAGCCCAGGAGCCTCAAACCAGGATCCTGGCGTGGGTTCTTATGCTTTGTATTATGTGCACTTAGCCCAGTGTGCTATCGCCTGTCCCCCAAATATTACACTTTTAAAGTCCTCCTTTTCCAAGGTTTTCTTGAAGGGAAGAGAAGGGCAGATGTTTTAAATAGCAAGATTAGAGAAGCCTTGGGGGGTAGGGTAATAAGAAAGCACTTCTCAAGATCCCTTTAGCATAAGGGCAGCCGTAGGAACCTGGCTTTGTCTGGAGGGAAAACTCAGTCTCTCAGTGCTCTGGGTTTCTGTTTACAATAACAAGCACTCAGCCTAGGTGAGTGCACCACTGGCAGAAGGTAAGTAGGTGAGTCTTAGCAAAAACGAGGGAGGCGATCTTGTGAGAGGAATTGAGACAAAGGGGAATTAGGCATCATGGTATGAATACTAACCTAATCTAAGCCTCATTCTTGATGACTTCAGACAAATTCTTCAAGACTTATTTCTTCATTACCAACCCTATTATTTTCCAATAAAACAATAACAGCAATAATAATGACCTTTTACAGTTGTTTTCTCGCAAGATGGTTGTCATGATTAAATGTTAAAGCAATGAGAAACAAATTACTTAAAAACCAAGCCTTGTACTTACTCACTACTGTGTGTTTGTCAAGAATATGTATAGGCTGAGGAAACAGCATAATGGTTATGCAAAGAGACTTTCATACCTCAGGCACCAAAAGTCCCAGGTTCAATCCCTAGCGGCCCTATAAACCAGAGCTGAACAGTGCTCTGGTAAAATAAATAAGATGAAAATAAATATTTAAAAAGAAAAGAAAAAAGAAAACATGTCTCTACCAGTTGCCTGTGTTTGACAGACAAGAATAATTATGCCTACATCCCTTCCTTCACTGGGACTGATGCCTATAGAATGGAGGGGCCCAACCCCACTAGGGAAAGATAAAAACAGACTGGGGGTATGGATTGACCTGCCAATGTCCATGTCCAGCATAGAAGCAATTACAGAAGCCAAAACTCTCACCTTCTGCACCCCAAAGAGTTTTGATCCATACTCCCAGTGAAGGAGAAATGATAAGGGAAGATGACCAGAGGGCTCTGAACTCCAGCTCCATCAGGACCTAGAAAGAGAAGGGAAAAGGGAGGGGCACTGAAAAGTAGTAACAGATGTAGGTGTGACTTAGAAAGGAAGAGAAGATAGGACCATAGGGAAAAAAGAGCAAATACACATGGATATAGGCAGACAGTTATAGAAATAAGCGCTAACCCAGATCGGCAGCCTTAGAACTGCTGTAGTTTCCATTGGAGGGACTGGGGATCCAGAACGCTAGTGGTGGGAATGGCGCAGAGGGGTACCCCTGTTATCTTATAATTGTGTAAATCAACACTAAGTCACTAACAAAATTTTTAAAAGAAGGAAATAAATAAAAAGGAGTATGAAGGGACATTATCTGCTTACCCTGAAGACCGGGAGGCCGCCTTGAGGGGCTCCCACACCAAGCAGTGCAGGCTGCTTCCACAGATGCTCCTGGGCCACTTGCTCCGGTGGCATCACTGCTAGGAGGATAAAGTGGGTCTCATGCAGGGTCACGACCCAACCAACCTCAGGGAGTCCACGGAGAAGCAGGAGACAAGGAAGGGCAGCAGAGAAGATGGTCAGCCTGGGCCTGACTTCCCAGAGAGAACAGAACAAGAATACTGACCCTGGTATCCAGAGTTCTAAAACTCTCAAGGAAGCTGAAGTCAGTCTGTGGCCCAGGGACTGTAGTGTTCAGCTTAGCCTCTCCCGAACACTTTCCAAACAGTGCTGGTCCCCTTGCCAACTAGGTTTGCCTTTGCTATATTTTATTCCAAAGGAAACGTATTATTCCAAAGGAAACATATTAACACTTCTATTTAAGAAGTGTATGAGTACATTAGGTATTGGGTTGTCGAAAAAGTAATGGCGTATTTTTTTTTCTTTTTTTCTTTTTTGCCTCCAGGTTTATCACCAGGGCTCAGTGCCTGCATCATGAATCCTCTGCTTGTGGAGTCCATTTTTTTCAATTTTATTGGGTAGGAAAGAGAGAAATTGAGGGGGGGAGGCAGAAAGGGGAAGATATAGATAGACACCTATAGACCTGCCTCACCACTTGTGAAGCCACCCCCCTCCCGCAGGTGTGGAGCCAGGGGCTCAAACTGGGGTCATTGCTCAAGTCCTTGCATATAGTACTTTGTGTTTAATCCAGTGTGACCCCTTTTTTCAATGCAAAATGTATCGTGACTTTTCCATCAACCCAATACCTAGCTAGAAATACCACCAAGAAAAAGGAGGAAAGCCATGAGAATGACTGGGAAAGGCATATAGAAGCTCTGTAGCTAGCATGGTGATCTCATACCAGAGAGAAAATAAAGTTGTGGTCTAGATACACAATGGGATACTACTCAGCTGTTAAGAATGATGAAGTCATCTCCTTTGCCTCCTTCCTCTGGGATGGAGCTTGAAGGAATTTTATGAAGTGAGATAAGCCAGAAAGAGAGAAGGATGAATACTACATGATCTCACTCATAGGTGGAACTTAAGAACAGAAGGTGAAAGCAAAAAAAAAAAAAAAAAAGCTAAATGTTGGTCTGGGTTTTGTGTATTGCACCAAAGCAAAGGACTCTGGGTAAGGACTGTAGGGAAGGGAGGCATTAAGAGTCCTGGTGCACAGTGGTAGAAAAGGACCCAAGTTGGGGGGTGAGTGTATTTTGGAGACCCCTATCTTGGTGAGATGAGAGAATGTATCCACGTGTCAACTCTGCACTAGAAACCGTTACCACCACCCCCAATAAAATTATTTTACAAAGATGTTTCCTCATATTACTCAACACTGCCTTACTCCTAAGAAGAATTCATAAGCTGCAGGTATATACTGTGGGATGCATATGAAAATAAACAGCAAGAAAGAATAGTATCAATAGGAAATGCATTCTAACATAGCTACAGCAGATCCACCTAGAAGGTGTTGATCCCTCTCCATACTTTCTTCTTTTATTTATTTATTTTTTATTCTAAGTCCTTTTTTCCCTTGGCCTAGCATCTTTCCAGCCTCTTGGAAAATGCAGCCTGTTATATTTTTATCCCGCTACTGAGATGTGTTGCTTCCACCTGCCTGGATGCAGAATAAAGATATCTTTCAGTGTTACGATGGAGATATGCTACCACAGTTTTGCCTTATGCTTTTATGTCTTCTAAGACGGGATGATACAGACAAGGCTTATTAAGTGGAGTGTCCATAAACATGATTCAAAGTCCCTACACAAGCAATTTTTTAAAAAATTGTTTTCAATGGAGATTTTTTAAACTTTATTTCAGAGAGGAAGAGTGAGAATTCAGTCGAACTACATGTATGTTGTGTGGTGTGTGTGTATGTGTGTGTGTGTGTGTGTGTATTTATCTACACTAAAAGTTATCAGCACCAGGGCCAGGTGGCAGTGTATTGGATAGACCACACATGTAACCGTGTGTGAGGACACAGTTTCAAACTACCAGTCCCCACCTCCAGGGGAAAAGTTTCACAAGCAATGAAATAGTGCTACAGGTGTCTCTCTTTCTCTCCCTCTCTGTCTCTATTAGAAAGAAGAAAAGGGGTTGACAGCTGGGAATGAAGGCAATATTGTGGAAGTACTAAGCCCCAGAAATAACCCCAATGACAAAAAAATTAAAAGTTGTCACCTATATCAGAGTCCTTCAGTTTTGGCACAGACATTATGTTCCACTCTCTGAAGGGAAGTTGGATAACACATTCTACCTACCACCCAAGGAAGATGGGTCCTGAGATTAGTGCAGCCTGGAATGTTCCCAGACATGACCATAGAACGCGAGCTCAGACCTGCAGGGATGCAGAGGTCACATAGGCTCCTGTGCTGAATATGGGCCCCAGATCAAATTGATGGGGTCTACAGTCAACAATATTTATATATTCTTCCCATATTTGAGAGCTATTCTTTTCCCGGATCCAGCTTTCTAGCCCTTTTTCCAACTATGACACCATCTCCCCAGATAATAACTTGGATCCACCTACATACTAGATGTCAGGCTCAGGCAAACACTAGTAAAGTCATGGGCTCTTTGGAATATACCTAAAATAGGCCTACTAGCTTTTTCCAAAACGGAGATCCCAAATCTTCATCTGTAATATTCTTGCCTTTAGATTCCTGACTAATCAACAATTTGTTCAGGTTTATATCTTAACTCTTTTTCAGGTACTAGATTCCAGATGCTACCATGATGCCAACCTGACTTCCCTGGGCAGATGACCCCACCAATATGTCCTGGAACCCCGCTTCCCCAGAACCCTGCCCCACTAGGGAAAGAAAGAAACAGGCTGGGAGTATGTATCGACCTGTCAACACCCATGTTCATTGGGGAAGCAATTACAGAAAACAGACCTTCCACCTTCTACACCCCAAAATGACCCTGGGCCCATACTCCCAGAGGGATAAAGAATAGGAAAGCTATATTTATACACTTTCCCCATATTTGGGAGCTACTCTCTTCCATAATCCAATTTTCCAGCCCTTTTTCCAGCCATAACATCATGTCCCCAGACAATAACTTGGGTCCATCTGCATATCAGATGTCAGGCTCAGAAAAAAAACTAGTGAAGTCATGGGCCCTTTAGAATGTACCTAAAATAGGGGCCGGGTGGTAGTGCAGCAGGTTAAGCACACATGGCACAAAGCGCAAGGACCAGCGTAGGGATCCCAGTTCGAGCGCCTGGTTCCACACCTGCAGGGGTGTCGCTTCACAAGCAGTGAAGCAGGTCTGCAGGTATCTGTCTTTCTCTCCCCCTCTCTGTCTTCCCCTCCTCTCTCCATTTCTCTCTGTCCTATCCAACAACAACAATAATAATCACAACAAGGATAGACAACAAGGGCAACAAAAGGAGAAAAATGGCCTCCAGGAACAGTGGATTCGTAGTGCAGGCACCAAGCCCCAGCAATAACCCTGGAGGTGTAAAAACAAAACAAAACAAAATATATATATATATAACTAAAATAAACCTACTAGCTATTTCCAAAATGGTGATCCCAAATCTTCATCTGTAATATTCCAGCCTTTAGGTTCGTGTTTAGTCAACAATTTGTTTGGCTTTGTATGTTAACTCTTTTTTCAGCCACCAGGTTCCAGATGCTAGCATGATGCCAACCAGACTTCCCTAGGCAGACAACCCCACCAATGTGTCCTGGAGCCCCACCTCCCCAGAGTCCCGCCTCACTAGAGAAAGAGAGAAACAGGCTGGGGGTATAGATCGACCTGCCAATACCCATGTTCAGTGGGGAAGCAATTACAGAAGCCAGACCTTCCACCTTCTGCACCCCATAATGACCCTGGGTCCATACTCCCAGAGGGATAAAGAATAGGAAAGCTATCAGGAGAGGGGATGGGATATGGAGTTCTGGTGGTGGGAATTGTGTGCACCACTATGTACTGTGGTATCTTACCCTCTTTCCTTCAGAAAGATGGCTTGGGATGGTGAAGACCTGTAACATTAAATAAAATGTCTTTCCCTCTTTAACATGATTTTTTTAAGCCCCATCCAAGATGATTTCAAAGGAAATGATCTCATCATCTTAAACAGCTCAGTAGTATCCCATTGTGTATTTACAGTACAACTTTCTCAACGAGTCCTCTGTCCTTGGACATTTGGGGATAAGACCAGTGATGTGAGGATGGGGGAGGAAAGGGAGGGAGTGGGCACCAGAGATCCAAATCAGATTGGCGCACAAGGGCCGAAGTTGGTGGTAGGATAAATGTACAAACACCTAGCATGCACTTGGTGAGAGACTGTGCCACTGTGACAACTGTCCTACAAATCATTATCTCCTGAACAAAACAACTTGGATACAAGTTGCGGAGACCCGGCTGTCACGCACACATAGTACTAAGCTCAAGGGCCTATAAAGGGCAAGGTTTGAGCCCCTGGCTCCCCACCTGAAGGAGGTATGCTTCATGGGTGGTGAAGCAGGTCTGCAGCTGTCTGTCTTTATCTCTCCCTATACCTCCCTCCCTCTTTCAATTTCTCTCTGTCCCAGCGAATAAAATGGAAAAAATGGCTGCCAGGAGCGGTGGATTCATAGTGCGAGCATGAGCCCCAGTGATAATCCTAGAGGCACTAGTATAGTGTAGTGTAGTATAGTATAGTGTAATGTAGTGTAGTGTAGTATAGTATAGTGTAGTATAGTATAGTATAGTATAAACTATAGTGTAGTGTAGTGTAGTGTAGTATAGTGTAGTGTAGTATAGTATAGTATTGTATAGTATAGTGTAGTGTAGTATAGTATAGTGTAGTATAGTGTAGTATAGTATAGTATAGTGTAGTATAGTATAGTATAGTGTAGTGTAGTATAGTGTAGTATAGTATAGTATAGTGTAGTGTAGTATAGTGTAGTGTAGTGTAGTGTAGTATAGTGTAGTGTAGTGTAGTATAGTGTAGTGTAGTATAGTATAGTGTAGTGTAGTATAGTATAGTGTAGTGTAGTGTAGTGTAGTATAGTATAGTATAGTGTAGTATAGTATAGTGTAGTATAGTATAGTGTAGTGTAGTATAGTGTAGTGTAGTATAGTATAGTGTAGTGTAGTATAGTGTAGTGTAGTAGAGTGTAGTGTAGTATAGTGTTGTATAGTGTAGTATAGTGTAGTGTAGTATAGTGTAGTGTAGTATAGTATAGTGTAGTATAGTATAATGGAGTTTAGTATAGTATAGTGTAGTATAGTATAGTGTAGTATAGTGTAGTGTAGTATAGAATAGTGTAGTATAGTACAGTGTAGTATAGTATAGTATAGTGTAGTTTAGTATAGTGTAGTATAATATAGTATAGTGTAGTATACTGTAGAGTAGTATAGAATAGTGTAGTATAGTACAGTGTAGTATAGTATAGTATAGTGTAGTGTAGTATAGTGTAGTATAGTATATTGTAGTGTAGTATAGTGTAGTATAGTATAGTGTAGTGTAGTATAGTATAGTGTAGTGTAGTATAGTGTAGTATAGTACAGTAAAATACAATACAATACAATATAATATAACAAAAACAAAATAATAAAAGTTGATTTACCAGTGACACCATTGCATTTAATATTTTCTTTTTGGGGTCGGGGTGGTGACGTACCTGATTGAGCACACATGTTACAGTGCTCAAGGACCTGGGTTCAATCTCCTGGTCCCTAGCTGCAGGGGGAGAGCTTTTACAAGTGGTGAAGCAGGGCTGCAGGTGTCTTTCTCTTTCCCTCTCCATCTCCCCCTTTCCTTCTGATTTCTGACAGTCTATCCAATAAGTAAAGATAATAAAAAAATTTAAAAATATTTTCATTTTAAGAGCATAATGCATGGAAATAAATCATTAGGACTGTGAAATAAATTTGTACACTGAACTATGTTCCTTCTAACAGGAAGCAGCTGAATGTGAGCAAACTAGCAAACTTTCTATCTATATTTTAAATTTATTAGATATTTCAGCATGATATGGGACAGGACGGGAGCTGTAATAAAGAGATCAGACAGCATCCAAGTCCGATGCCTGGGAGAATTGAGGCAGGGAAAAAGATTTGAGGAACAGAGAAGGGAGAAAAGCAATTCTAAAAATTCTACAGCTTTGGTCACTGTCAAGCCCAGCTCTGAAAACTGCAAGGTGATTCAGTGACATTTTCCACTGCCTGGTTCATTCTGAACTGTCACTCTTTCTACCACACCATCTCCCTGACTTAGCGCTGTGCTGGTCACGTAGTTCCCACAACTTCTCTCATTTTGTACCCAGAGAGGGGCTTTCAATGGCTCCGTCCTCTCCTCCTCATCAAAACCCTACCCAATGCAATGAAAATGAGTCACAGTCATTTAAATAAGGTAAGCATGCTACCAAAAAAAAAAAACCTACAGTTTCTCCTATTTGTTCCATATAGTATTGATTCAGGAATATGTCCTATTAAGTGCCCAATTTGACAACACTTTAGTCACTCTATTTCCCCATCACTGGCAAATCCAGTTTTTATCTCAATTTGGATTCTGTTTGCTTTATGTTACCATTTGCATTTCACCTGTGCGGTTGTCCACCAGTTGCACTCTGTATTTCTTTCTTTCTTTAAGACAGAGACAGAGAAAGCCAAAAGATTGAAAGAGGCCACAGCACCAAAGCTTCCTTCAGTGCTGTGGAGGTCTGGCTCAAACCTGGGTCGCACATCGGCAAAGCAGCACACCACCCAGCTTTGCATTTCTGACCAGAGCTGGTTCACACTTCTACAGGGATTTTGGCTGAGTCATTTGGGGCTTAGAGTTCTACACGGTCCTCAGTGAGTTCCATGCTTCAGAACACCTGAACACCTCTCTCTCAGTTTGTTTTTAGTTCACTGACATTTCTGCCAATTGACCAGCCTATTCAAGTAACAAACTTGTAGAGCTCAATGGACTTAGCCCTTCCTCTGCATGCTAGATTACTTCTTTTTTCAGACAGACAGAGTATACCACAATGTCTTTTTTAATCTTCATTTATTTATTGGATAGAGACAGTCAGAAATCGAGAGGGATGGGGAGACAGTGAGGAACAGAGACAGAGAGACACCTGCAGCAGTGCTTCCCTATTCGTATAGCTTAACCCCTGCAGGTGAGGACCAGGAACTCAAACCTGAGTCCTGGAGCCTCATAACATGTGTGCTCAACCAGGTGCCCCACCACCAACCCCTCCACAGACTTATTTATTTTATTTATTTATTTTTAGAAGATATTGTGGAGGGGTTGGTGGTGCATAATTTCTGTAACTCCTTCTATAAGGATTAGATAGAAGGATCATCCATTTCAATTGCCACAGAATAATTTCTACAGAACATTAGCCCAAAGCATTATCTGCTTTTACATCCATCACACTTAAGAAGATCCATGAGGGAGACTCCGTGGTGATTCAGTTCCCCAAGACTCGCTTTGGCAATAAAGTGACAAGTCTACAGTCTCTCCGGTGGAAGTGGCGCAGGGTGGAGAAAAGGATGCTATTCATCAAGCAGATTCAAATTCTGGATTTGTCATTCTCTAGCCCTGTGGTTTACAATATACACCTAGGGAGCTGGGTGGTAGTGCAGCGGGTTAAGTACACATGGCACAAAGTGCAAGGGCTGGAGTAAGGATCCCAGTTCAAGCCCCCGGCTCCCCACCTGCAGGGGTCACTTCACAGGCAGGCAGTGAAGCAGGTCTGCAGGTGTCGGTCTTTCTCTCCCCCCTGTCTTCCCCTCCTCTCTCTATTTCTCTCTGTCCTATCCAACGACAACAATAACAACTACAAGTGAAACAACAAGGGTAACAAAATGGGGGAAATGGCCTCCAGGAGCAGTGGATTCGTAGTGCAGGCACCGAGCCCTAGTGATAACCCTGGAGACTAAAAATATAAAAAAAAGAAAAAGAAAGAAAAAATAACAGAAGAATATACACCTAATCTGGAGATTCAAGGTACTATTGTAAAATGCTACCTTTGCCCTTGACCTTCTAATTCGTCTCTTGTTTGTTCTCTCTATATAATGTTCAGTTCTTAGCTACAAAGTATTTCTCTTTTAGGTCATTTATAGTATCTACTAAACATTATTATGTCAATTTATTTTATTTATTTATTTATTTATTTTGCCTCTAGGGGCTTGGTGTGAATCCACCGCTCCTGGAAGTCTTTCTTTTTTTTTTTTTCCCATTTTGTTGCCCTTGTTGTTGCCGTTATTGTTATTGATGTTGTTGTTGGATAGGACAGAGAGAAATCAAGAGAGGAAGGGAGACAGAGGGGGAGAGAAAGATAGACACCTGCAGACCTGCTTCACTACTTGTGAAGCCACCCTCCTGTAGGTGGGGAGCCGAAGGCTCGAACCCACATCCTTACGCTGGTCCTTGTGCTTGGTGCCATGTGAGCTTTACCCGCTATGCTACCACCCGACCACCTATGTCAATTTTTTTCATGTCTCATGGGGGAGGGTGTCTAACTTTCAGAAACAGAAGTAGAATACTTTCCAAATAGCTGAATTCAAATATGCATCTTAGTCAAATGGGTTACTTTTTTGTGTGTGATCAGCATACAGCCTTGAGACCTAGTTTCCTTTATGTGGTCAACATGAGAGCATGTATTTTTGTGCCCACCGTTGTTTTAAATTTTTATTAGTGATTTATAAAATCATAAGATAACATGAATATAATTTCACTTTGTTCACACCACCAGAGATCTGTGCCGACCTTCCCTCCACTGGAAATTGCACTAGTTCCCCCAAGATCACAGGTGTGGGTTGACTTTTATTTCTACAGCTAATTTTATATATCTGTGCTCATTTTTTCCTATGGCCCTGCCTTCTTTTCCTTTCTAAGTCACACCTACTACTTCTGAGTGTCTTTTATTTTCTTTTCTTTTCTTTTCTCTCTCTGGGATCTGATGGTTCAGAACCCCCTCTGGTCACCTTCCCCTAACATTTACCCCTCTAGTAGTACAGACAAAACTTATTTTTATTATAATTATCTTTTTTAATTGTTTAAAGATTTTATTTATTTATTTATTAATGAGAAAACTAGGAGGAGAGAGAAAGCGCCAGACATCACTCTGGTACATGTGCTGCCGGGGATTGAACTCGGGACCTCACACTTGAGAGTCCAGTGCTTTACCCACTGCACCACCTCCTGGACCACTATTATAATTATCTTAAGACTTTATTTTATTTGATAGAATAGAGAAAAATTGAGGGGGGAGATAAGAAGAGAAAGACAGAGACACCTGCAGCACTGCTTCACTGCTCATAAAGCTTTCCCCCTGCAGGTGGGGACTAGGGGCTTGAACCTCGGTCCTTGTACACGGTAATGCATTGTGCACTTAACCAGGTGTGCCACCACTTGGCCCCAGGACCAAAATTCTTTATGGTGCATAGAAGATGGGAGTTCTGGCTTCTGTAATTCCTTCTTTGCTGAACAGGTCCATCCATACCTCCAGCCTGTTTCTAGCTTTCCCTAGTAGGGCAGGTGGGGAAGTTCTGGGACACATTGTTGAGGTCATCTGCCCAGGGCAGTCAGAATGGAATCCTAGTAACATCTGCAACTTGGTGGCTGAAAGGCAGTAAGATATACAACAGGAAGGAGACAGGCAGTAGCACAGCAGGTTAAGTACAGGTGGCACAAAGCACAAGGACCTGTGTAAGGATCTCTGTTAGAGCCCCAGGCTCCCCACCTCACAAGTGGTGAAGCAGGTCTGCAGGTGTCTATCTTTCTCTCCCTCTCTGTCTTCCCTTCTCTCTCCATTTCTCTCTGTCCTATCCAACAACGACAACATCAATAATAACTACTACAATAAAACAACAAGGGCAACAAAAAGGGAATAAACAAATAAATTTTTAAAAAATATATACAACAGGACAAAATGTTTAATAAACAGGGACCAAAAAATACAAATAGAGCAAAGAAGAATAAATATCAATAGGGCTGAAAGAAACTAGGAAGTCTATTTTAGGTATGTTCCTGGAGACTACTGTGTTTTGTTTTGTTTTGTTTTTTGGTGATTTTTTTTTTAAGGAAGGAAACATTAACAAAACCATAGAATAAGAGAGGTACAATTCCGCACAATTCCCATAACCCGATCTCCACATCCCACCCCCTCCCCTGATAGCCTTCCCATTCTCTATCTCTCTGGGAGTATGGATCCAGGGTCGTTGTGGGTTGCAGAAGGTGGAAGGTCTGGCTTCTGTAATTGCTTCCCCGCTGAACATGGGCGTTGACTGGTCGATCCATACTCCCAGTCTGAGACTACTGTGTTTTTTGCTTAAGTTTGATAGCTAACATGGAGACAGTCTATAAGTATTGTTTAGTTGGTCCAGGAGGTGTTGCAGTGGATACAGCATTAGACTCTCAAAGCATGAGGTCTTGAGTTCAATTACCGGCAGCACATGTACCAGAGTGATGTCTGGTTCTTTCTTTCTCTTCTCCTATTTTCTCATAAATAAGTTAAATCCTTAAAATAAATAAATAAAGTCTGAGAAGATACAGTCAGAGTTGAAAACTAGACTAGAAAGCTGGACAGGGGAGAGAGTAGCACCCAAACTTGAAGGAAACATATATAAATACAATTAACTGTTTACCATGTCGATCTGACCCAGAGCCCATGATATATATATCCATCTTCAGCACAGGAGCCTGTACAACCTCCGAGTCCCTGTCAGTCTGTGTTGACAGACCGTGGTCACAGCTAGGAGCATTCCAGGCTGCACTCATTTCAGGACTAGTTTTCCTTGGGTGGCAGAGCAGCAATGGGGTAGTCCTTGCCATTGCTAACTCATAGTGAGGGCACGGTGCTAAAGACTCACAGTGACATTCCTGATGGACACGACCAGTGATGGGAGAAAGAAGGTTCTATTAGAGGTCTAGACTCACTGAATCTATGGGAGGATTCAAGGATTCCTTGAATAGGGTCTCAGGTGACAGGGTGACCCAAAAGACCATCACTAAGCAAGCCAGTCTCTTGTCCTCACCCAGATTTTGTAGTCCTTTCTTTATCTGACACGGTTAGACTTTCTCCCAGTTGTTAAAGTGTTGAGTTTCATTTGTTGTTATAAGTGGATTACTTTTAATTTGTGGGGAGAGTAGCTGTCAAATGACACAATATAAAACGAGAATTTAAACATAAATCCAAGAGCATTTTTTAAAATTATGGGTTTTTTTTTTATATTTTTCCTTTTTATTGTGGCAAACCCACTGAACATATGATCTTAAAGTCTTAAGTGTACACTGTGGTGTCAATTAACAGAGTATTGTACAGAAAGCTGACTGACCGGTAGAATTGATCCTCCCATCAGAAATGGAATTTCATGCCCTCTGCAGAGAACCAACACTTCCTCTCCCCCCTTAGCTTCTGGAAACCTCCTTCTGTTCGCTGCTTCTAGGTATTTGCCTACTTCAAATCCCCTTCTAGGGCAATCATGAAGCCTCTGTCCTCCTGTGACTGGCTAAGTTCACTTGGCAGTTTCCATCGGCCTGTCTGTTCATGGATGTTGCTTTTTCAAAACAAGCCTAAGCAAAAACCTGATGTCAAACATTCTAAGACAGAATGTGGGATTCAGCAGTTAGTAGAGGTTTAACTTTGGGTAAATTACTTAACCTCTCTGTACCTCAGTTTCTTTACCTATGAAATGAAATATATATATATATATATATATTAGAATCTATCCATTGTGTATAAATTATAAATTAAGGAACATCAATAATTTCAAACAGTGCATATCATAGAATAAGTAAATGTAGCTATTTTTAAAGTAACAAAAAGTGCTTCCCTACTAGTAGTCTATTGAGATTATATGCTGTAACACTCTATAGGCATTTATGTTTCAAAATAGTGATCATACAGGTAATACTAGGACATCAAAAGAAAACTCTGATACTATATTTTGAGTCCAATTACCAGTCTGGCACAGCAACACGGAGGAAGAAAGATGAGAATAAGACCCATTTCCAGTGGGCCTTTATATGCCTCAGATGGGATTAAGAAAGGTCAGCATGGTCTTCCCGGATGAAAATGTCACCTGTATAGGGTCACAGACTAAAAAGTAAAGTAGTTCAGCCTCAGAATGAAATCTAAGGTCGTTCAGTCAAATCTATGAAGCTAGGCAAAAATAAATAAATAAATTCATCCGAATTTGCTGTGTGACCGAATGGCAACCATTTGAGCTGCTGGTTCCTCGTATCTCTTCGATTTCTTGTCTTGGTATTTTGCGGAGGCTGTAGTATAAGCACTTAAGAAGTAAACATAACACTTAGCTACCTCGCCATTCCATCTGAGGACTGTAGTCTGACACTCTAAGATGGAAGATTTATTCTGAGTGCAAATAGTTATTACTCCGAGATGTGAGCCTTTTCCGGCAGGAACACAATGTATAATTTTAAAGCCATAAACTAGTTTCAATTGCTCCAAGCCTCCACTGAGTATGTATGCTTCAAAAGTATCTTGATCTCAAAATATAATTATTAAAAAAAAAAGAGGCCATTTGTGTTCCTTTGGATTACTCCTGAAGCTTTAGATGCACTGTTTATCAAAATTGCTTGTCTTGTAGAGGTGCAAATGGCATTTCTAGACTACTAGCTACATGTTTGGGAATGGTCTGTCAGATAATCAAGACTATAAATAAGAAGAGGAAGCAGCTGGAACAGGATTGAATTCCTCTAGATAATTGGCATATATGTCACCCAGGGAGAAGCCAGCACTTGATCTAAAATAATGTTGACTGATGAGACAGGGAATGTCTTTCCACATAAACCACACACTTTCACAGACAAGAGCAAAACCCAGTGTCCACAGACATTTTCAGTTTCATGACTATGTACTTTAAATTAAAATGGACTGGTTTCTTGAAACCTTCGCCAAAGGGGACGAGATGTCAAACTTTTCCCTTATCAATCCCAGACGCTCATTTTCAAAACTGCACATCCTGGTAAGTATAAGAGAATACAAAACAAACAGTTCAAGGAGAGAGGGCTCAATTAAACATACTTATAAAACGCCAGCCTATGAGTTAATTACAGAGCACCGTGCAGATTTAGCAATGGGAAACCAGCCCACCACCTTCCACAGGCTGTCTGTTCACATACACGAAAATAATGAGCAAATTAAGAAAATGTTTTGGAAAGTGATAAAGAAGGAGTTATAGGAAGTCAGAAGAATCTATTTTCTGTTTGTTGTTTTTGCCGCTTGGGATTCATGAAGGTTTTACGTCTACAGAATTCCACCACTCCTGGCAGACTTTTTTTTTTTTTCCTTTCAGCGAGAGAGAGACAGAAAGAGAGAGAGAGAGAGAGAGAGAGAAGGATAGCACTGCCCCACCACCTCTTTTGAAGCTATTTAAACCCAGGTCCTTGGGCAACGTCAAGTTGGGAGAACTATCTCCCAGGCTCCAAAATGACTATTTGGTGACCATCTTCAACATGTATCTTTAAAATTAGCCATAAAGGGATTACAGGTGATTATATCTAGCAGACTAATAGATGAAAGATAACTACCTATGGTTCCACTCATATGTGCAATCTAGAGAACTGATACATATAAGCTTGCAAAAAAATAAATAAATAAAAGAGAAACAAACACACAGTTCCTAAGACTCCAAGAAAACTATGGTGGTTATCTGTGAGAGGTGGGGATATAGAACCTTGGTAGCAGATACAGTGTGGAACCATACCTGCCATCTTGTGGTGTGGAGACAGCATAATAGCCATGCAAAAAGTCTTTCTTACCTGAGGCACTGAAGGTCCCAGGTTCAATCCCCAGCACCATCATAAGACAATACTCTGATAAATAAATGGCCCTGAAATCTACAACCTTATAACCTACCATTAATCATAAATGAAAAATGACAATAAATAAAATCCACCATCAAATTAAATATCTGAAATCCATTTTTGGTGCTGGTATACTGGTGAAAAGAATCCATCAGTCAAGCTTTCTCATATCTACAGAAGAACGAATGAAAAAATGCTACATCAGAAAAAGAACATACACAAATATCCAACAGAGACATAAAAAAAGCATCCAGTGTCAGTGATTATCAGAGAAATACATATCAAGACAACAATGAGATTACACTTCACCCAAGACAGAATGATTCACTTCAAGAAAGACAGACACAATCGTGGGTGGGGTGAGGATATGGAGAGAAGAGAGCCCTTCCACAATGCTGGTGAGAATACAGATTGGATCATCCCCTTCGGAAAACGGGTTGGGAATTCCTCAAAGTATTAAAAGTAGACCTACCGGACAATCCAATGAGTCCTCTCTAAGTATCTGTGAGAGGAGCATTTCTCCCAAGAGATCTATGCACACCTATATTCACCTCAGTCACCCTGCAATAGTCAAAATACAGGAACGACTCAAGTGCCCAGGGGCGGAGGGATGGATAAAGAAGCTATGGTCTACACGCACCACTGAGTACTACCCAGCTGTAATAAAATAGCAGGTCTTGTCTTTTGCTGCAGCATGGTGGGAAACGGGCAGATGGAGGCTTGGTGGTTCACTAGTCAGGTTACCATGCGCAAAGGCCTGGATTCAAGCCCCAGGTCTCCACCTGCTGAGAGGAAGTAGTGCTGCAGGTGTCTTTCGATCCCCCTCTCCATTATTCTCTGTAGCTATCCAAAATAAATAAATAAACAGGGATGGAACTGGAGGGGACTGTGCTAAGTGAGCTAAGCCAGAGAGAGAGAAAGAGAGATTTCAGATGATCTCAGCAGATACATGGAAAATGGCAGGCAGAACTTTGTGGAGCAGAGACAGCTCCGTTCTTGAGCTACAGCCACATCTGGGGAGGCCATGTTGATCTGTAGACACTGAGCGCAGGCTAGCAGCACAGCGGAGAATGTGCAATAGGGTGGTCGGAGAATACAGTGCAGACTGAAAAAGGCAGACACAGCAAGATCCTGAGCCTGGGATAACCCCTTAGGACAGGAGTGGAAAAAGAAGCCATGGGAAACCACACGGAATCACCCAGCACCCACTGAGGGTTTTCCCCGACTGAATCGAAGTAAACAGATATATTCCTCTCCTGCCACACCACCACAAAATACAACCACAGTGCCACCTGCCTGTTGAACATCAGAAAATACACCCAACAAACCTGGGGGAAATACAAATAGTCACCTCCATATGGGTTAAGAAAACACGTCTGAATGTGATTTCAGAAAGCTAATTATGAATGCTATTCAGGATTTCAACCATAACATACAAACCCAAATTAAGGAATCTCAAGACATATTCACCAAAGAATTAAGAATTTTACAAATAGAGCTTTGAGATGAAGTACAGGAGCGAACAGATAGCCTTGACAGCACCAGAGCCTACAGAGAGGTCTTGTATCCAGAATAAATCAGCTTGAGGATAAAATGGCAAAACTAGAAGACAAAACCACCACACTCTCAGAGAGCAAAGCAGTTGAAGAAGAAAGGTATGCAAAATAATAATAATAATGCAATCCTCTGTGAGTTAGGAGACTCCTTCAGAAGGAATAATGTGCTCGTCAATGTTTCCATTTTATAAATAAAAATTTAAAAATTAAAGAAGAAAGAATGTGAAAGTTTTAGGGGTCCCTGAAGATAAAGAGAGAGAAGCAGAGAAATTACTGCAGAAAGCTTCCCACATCAATATAATGGCCAAGGCCTAGCTATATGTACAAGGTGAAAGGAAGCCAAAGCTACTGAACCCTAAACCAACAACTTCAAGAAATATCATATTAACCTTGTGGAAAAGTTAAGCTCACATGGTGTGAAGTGTAAGGATCCAGGTTCGAGCCCCTGGCTCCCCACCTGCAAGGGGGTTGCTTCACAAGTAGTGAAGCAGGCCTTCAGGTGTCTTTCTCTCTTCTTCTCGTTCTTCCCCTCCTCTCTCAATTTCTCTGTCCTATCCAACAACAACAATAGCAGCAACAACAGTAATAATAGTAACAACAACTATGGAAAATGGCTGCCAGGAGCAGTGGATTCCTAGTAGTGCAGGCACTGAGCCCCAGCGATAACCCTGGAGGCAATACATATATAGTCACAAATAAAAAGGGTCTCATCCCAGGAAAAAAAGATATAATCAAATAAAATTCACTTACTCTGATTGCTAGACTCTGGACCTGTCAATATGGATCTTGGTTTTGGTGGTGGGTTCAGGTCCTCGCACTGCAGAGGGGTGGGAACATGCAGGCACAAAGTCCCGGGCTGCGTCAACCAGCTGACAACAGTAGTCAGTCAGTGTTATCTGGAGGCTCCCATCTTTCTTTGGCCTCTCAAGGAACTTGCACGTTGGAGAGAGATTCAACAGACCATCAAACTGGATACAATGGAGCTGGAACCCAAAGTCTAGAATTAGCACATCTGATTCCCCAAGGGGGCATCTGCCCAGCCCCTGCTCACCTGCTTTCAACTGTGGCCAGGGATTTCTGATTGCCAAAAGGAACTTGACCTCTACAAAGCTTTTCGCCTAAATTGCAAAGGACACTCACTAATTTCTGTAAAATTATTTTACTTTTAGGGGCCAGGTGGTGGTGCACCTGGTTGAGCGCACATGTTACAATGTGCAAGGACCTGGGTTCGAGCACCCAGTCCCCACCTGGAGGGGGGAAGCTTCACCTGGAGTGGTGAAGCGGTGCTGCAGGTGTCTCTCTGTCTCTCACCCTCTCTATCCTTCCCTCCCCTCTCGATTTCTGACTGCCTCTATCCAATCAATAAATAAAGATAATAAATTTTTTTTTAAAAATATTTTACTTTTAATCCAAATCATTTTATCATTTGATGGTTGCATCAAACAATTATTTATTTACTTATCAGCTAGAGACATAGAGAAATCGAGAGGGGGGAATTAGAGAGGGAGAGAGACAGAGAGACACCCGCAGCACCGCTTCACCACTCATGAAGTTTTCCCCTGCAGGTGGGGACGAAGGACTTGAACCCAGGTCCTTGTCCACTATAATGAGTGTGTTTAAGCATCAAACAATTTTTAATATTCATTTTTATTTATATATAGAGAGAGAATTTCACATAAGGCAGAGAACAAGAGAGATATCCAAGCATCACTCCAGAACATGAGGTCCTGTGGGTCAAGGTGGAGGCATCAAACATACAATTTCAGTGCTCTACTAATTGAGCCATTTCTCCAGCCACTAAAAGGCTTTTTCTGTTTTTAATCTTACTCAATACAGAAAGGCCTAAGCTCACTCAATTGGCAGTGCAGTCCCATGTGGG
This sequence comes from Erinaceus europaeus, assembly GCF_950295315.1. Taxonomy (NCBI): domain Eukaryota; kingdom Metazoa; phylum Chordata; class Mammalia; order Eulipotyphla; family Erinaceidae; genus Erinaceus; species Erinaceus europaeus. Next base: position 7,935,381 of record NC_080180.1, on the reverse strand, counting down.
GTGTATGTAAATTTCTACCTGAGGGGTTCCTTCCCTCCTATTTCAACTTTTTCTCCGAATCACATTCTAATAAAATGTAAAAAGTACAGCGGGTCCTATTATCCTTCTAATGTTCGACCTTATGCTCACTGTGAAGACCCAGGCTTGTAATGACTATTCACATACCCTTCAGACTTAAAAATACTTCCATTTCTAAAGCTTCAACAGAACATTTTCTTATGATTAGAACAAAAAAAGCAGCCTAAGAAGGGAGCGAGAGAAATAAAAGAAAAAGTGCCTAAGAGCCCTTTCATCTTGTTTAATGTTTGTGGCACTTCATTCTCCATGACAGGCTGATTATCTACTTCCCTTTATTTCAGACCAGATGAAAACAAAGAACAGATATTATTATCCATCTGAGCACTGGTAATTCTACATCACACTTTAACTCACAGTAACCCTAATGAATTCTTGTTATTGAATTGATAGATGATCAATTTTTGAGTCAGAGAAGCAGTTCAAACCCAGTCCTTCTCCTTTCAACTGCTTTCTTAAATCTCTGTTATGATCATCTATAGTTTCTTTTTTTTTTTTACCCTCTTTTACCAGGAAGAAATGAAGGCCTCTTCCCCCTCTTTATTAATTTATTTTTTTGCACACACATGAAATTATGGCATGCTTTATCCTAATAAAAGAAGTATGCATTTTGGAGGCATGAGTATGTTAATGATGGGAACTAAATTAAATATGTACCACTCAATCCACAGCTAACATTTCTTCTGTATTCTCCTGATGCGGTAAGTTGAACATTCACCAAGGCTAGATTTCTCACAGTGCGTGCAAGCAGTAGGAAACTAGCAAAGCTCTAACAGCAGCAGTGCTTTCTACGCCACTGAGTACTTTAAGATGAAAACTGTGGTTTTATCTCCGTGTGGGGCCAATGTTAATAATGTTAATAACTAGTCCTTTTCAAGGGAAGCTTCAAGAATTCTATAATTGAAAGGTGCCAAATTGTGCATGAACTAACCTAATGTTCGAGCAGCACAATTCATCTTTGTCAGTATTTCACTTCAGTAACGAAGTTCCAGCAAGGAAGCAAGAGCCTGTCCTTTTTCTATTATCAGCTTTGATGCCCCAAATGGGTTCCTGCTTTTGAAAAGGATGGCGCATGTAAACAGAATTTGGGCAGATGCTGGTTACCAAATCAGGCAGACAGAAAAATTCACTGGGGCTTCAAAGAACAGCAAAAGTTACAATACTCCATATTCAGCAAAACAATAAGCATTTTAGCTGCAGCTAACTTGTCTGTTGTCACTTTTACAAGTTAATTTTTATTCTCCTTTTGACTAATTTTTTTTTTTTAACCAGAGCAACGATCTTGCAGCTATTTTCATTAGCGGTCTGATTTCTGATTACTGAGATCTTGTCTGCTAAACTAATGATTCTGGAACAGCAAGTTCACTTAAAATATAAGAGATACCACTTCTCTAGGTACAGATTTTTATAAATGATATAGAAATCCCCAGCCAAGATCCATAGGTATGCATACAACAAAAATTCCTTTTGACTTTTGACAGATATCCTAGAAAGGAAAAACAATAAAGTGACTTCTTTCTTCATTCTTCCTTCCAGTGGATCTGATTTTCTTTCTTTCTCTCTCTCTCTCTTTTTTTTTTACTATTGCTCTAATGTTCTTTTTATTTTACCTTTATTTATTGGATAGATACAGCCAGAAATAAAGAGGAAAGGGAGTGACAGAGAGGGAGAGAGACAAAGAGACACCTGCAGCCCTGCTTCACCACTCATGAAGCTTTCCCCCTGCAGGTGGGGACCAGGAGCTCGAACCCGGGTCCTTGCACATTATAATACATGCGCTTAACCAGGTGCACCACCGCCTGGCCCCAGATCTCATTTTCTTTGCCCTACTAAAAAGAAATATGAATCTGGGCTCTCGACTCAACTTGGACACAACTTGAAAATCTTCGTGAAGGAGAAGTTCAAAAATGTCTGCACGTGGGTGAGGGTGGTGGCTCACCCGGTGAAGTGAACATATTACCAAGCGCTCGGACCCTTGTTCAAACCCCCACTCCTCACCTGCAGGACCTCTGCTTCACGTGAGGTAATGCAGATCTGCAGGTGTCTGTCATCCTCTTTCCCTGTCTCCCCATCCTCTCTCAATTTCTCTCTCTCCTATCTAATGAAAATTAGAAGAAAAAATATATATCAGCCCTGTTGGCATCATTTAAATTCTTGCCTTCACTTATTTGAGATGACTGATGAGTTTGTTTATTTTACATGCATGCCCATGTGTTGCAATTTGAATCTGTTCTTCAGACCACAGGGACAAGTCAACTCAAACACACAGGCTATTGTCCAACACGATAGTGTGCATGTTCTTGAGCAAAGATTTCCTATTAGCGATTCAAATGTAGCATGCAGGCGGCAGACTTGGCATGACTGCTCTCCTGCCCATCTGTCATCATTATTTTGCCTCTTTGCATCATGATATACCAAAATGGACTAAAGGCGGAAGTCAAAGAGGTCTGAACGAGGAGTCTAGCCTCCAGGGCAAACAAAAAGACCTATATTCTCTTTCAAAAAGTCTCTAACCAACAGGAAGTCAAGTAAAAACTTAAGTTTCAGGAGTCGGGCGGCAGCACAGCGGGTTAAGCACACGTGTTGTACACAAGGACCGGCGTGAGGATCCTGGTTTGAGCCCCCGACTCCCAACCTGCAAGGGGATCGCTTCACAGGCGGTGAAGCAGGTCTGCAGCTGTCTATCTTTCTCTCCCTCACTCTGTCTTCCCCTCCTCTAGCCATTTCTCTCTGTCCTATTTAACAACGATGACATCAATAACAACAACAATAAAACAAGAGGAACAAAAGGGAAAATAAATATTTAAAAAAAACTCAAGTCTCACTTTATCTTCTTAAGAGGTGTTCCTAGTGGTTGTCTTCCAAGTGCAAAAACTAAAAGCAATAAGCATTTGCTTGGGCTTTACCTTAGTGAGGTTCAGACCACATAACCAGATTCCAATTTTTGTTTTCATAAATCAGTAGATATTGTTTGTAGAGGTAATGCACTGTATAGAATTCACTAGAAGTACCCAATCAATACAACAAGTGCCACCCCAGCATGCTTCACTTCAGACTGTGACCAGAGACTCCAGGTGTGGAATGACAACTTCAGCTTCATCACTCGGGTGAGACCTTTTCTTTCATAGTATTCTTTAATTCCATCCCAGGTGGTTCACTTCCTAACAAAGTCCCCAAACCTAGATATAGTCCAGGTCCCCTGAGATAGAGCATAAGTTCACCCGTGCCCATAAGCTAAGGCAAAATATATACCTGAAAGCTGAAGTACACAAGAGCCTGCAGGGAATACCCCCCAACACTTCATCTGCACTATTCCAGTCTTTAGGTCCATGATTGTTCAACAATTTGTTTGGCTTTGTGTGTTAACTCACCTTTCAGCCACCAGGTTCTGGATGCCAGCACGATGCCGACCAGACTTCCCTGGACAGATGACCCCACCAATGTGTCCTGGAGCTCCGGTTCCCCAGAGACCCACCCTACTAGGGAAAGAGAGAGGCAGACTGGGAGTATGGACCGACCAGTCAACACCCATGTTCAGTGGGGAAGCAATTACAGAAGCCAGACCTTCCACCATCTGCATCCCACAACGACCCTGGGTCCATGCTCCCAGAGGGATAGAGAATGGGAAAGCTATCAGGGGAGGGGATGGGATATGGAGATTGGTTGGTGGGAACTGTATGGAACTGTACCCCTCTTATCCTATGGTTTTGTTAATGTCTCCTTTTTTAAATAAAAAAAAGAATTCACTAGAAGTATACAGAAGAATTCATTAGAAACTGTAACCAAAAACAGCTTAGGTTAGTATTTATAGTGATCCAATTTAATAAAAGGAGGAGTTGATGTCAAAACAATGGCAGATCCAAGATAGTGGAGTTAAAAAAAAACAGCATCTGGAGTTAGATCAACAGTTAGAAGGAATGGCAAATATGTGAGAACTACCAGGTTCAGTCACCACCACTACATGGAAACACCAAGAACAAAAAAAAAAAAAAGAATAAGAGTTGAAAAGGTTTCTGTGTGTATTGGGGGGCAGGGCAGTGCAGGGCAGGGAGGAGGAGGGTGGTTGAGGGTGTTTTGGTCTCTCTTTTTCCATCTATCCCTCTCAAAATATACCCTAAAAATAAAATTAAATTGGGGAGCCGGGCAGTAGTGCTGCAGATTAAGTACACATGACACGAAGCGCAAGGTCTGGTTCGAGTCCCTGGCTCCCCACCTGCAGGGGGCGTTGCTTCACAAGTGGTGAAGCAGGTCTGCAGGTGTCTGTCTTTCTCTCCCCCTCTGTCTTCCCATCCTCTCTCGATTTCTCTCTGTCCTATCCAACAATGACAGCAATAACAATAATAATAAAAAACAACAATGATAAACAACAAGGGCAACAAAAGGGGGAAAAATAGCCTCCAGGAGCAGTGGATTCATAGTGCAGGCACTGAGCCCCAGAGATAACTCTGGAGGCAAAAAAATTGAATTAAATTAAATTAACAATAAACTTTAAAGACTAAGAAGACAGCATAAGGGGCCCGGTGGTGGCATACCTGGTTGAGTGCATAAATTACAATGTGAAAGGACCAGGGTTCAAGCCCTGGTGGCCACCTGCAGGGGGAAATCTTCAAAAGTGGTAAAGCAGTGCTACAGGTGTCTGTCTCTCTATTTTACGCCCTTCCTGTCAATTTCTGGCTGTCTCTATACAATAAATAAAGATAACTTTAAAAAGCATTTTAAAGGTCCATGATTGCTCAACAATTTGTTTGGCTTCGTATGTTAACTCTCTTTTCAATCACCAGGTTCCAGATGCCATCAGGATGCTGGCCAGGCTTCCCTGGATTGAAGACCCCACCAATGTGTCCTGGAGCTCAGCTTCCCCAGAGACCAAACCTACTAGGGAAAGAGAGAGGCAGACTGGGAGTATGGACCGACCAGTCAATGCCCGTGTTCAGCGGGGAAGCAATTACAGAAGCCAGACCTTCTACCTTCTGTAACCCTCAATGACCCTGGGTCCATGCTCCCAGAGGAATAGAGAATGGGAAAGCTATCAGGGGAGGGGGTGGTATATGGAGACTGGGTGGTGGGAATTGTGTGGAGTTGTACCCCTCCTACCCTATGATTTTGTTAATTAATCCTTTATTAAATAAAAAAAATTTTTAAAGCATTTTAAAAAAAGACAGCATAATGGTTAAGCAAAAAGACCTTCCTACCTGAGCCACCAAAGGTCCCAAGTTCAATCCCTAGCACTACCATAAGCCAGAGTTGAACAGTGCTCTGGTAAAAATCATCATCATCATCATCAAATAACTAAAAAAAAAAATTTTTTTAACTGAAGTCCAAGAATGGAACCAAGTTAAGGATCAGAAGGTGAAGTCAAGCACTGTTTTAGCACATGAAGAAAACAAAGTTGGAGTAGTGGAGATGGATTTTTCCAAAACGTATTTTCACTCTGGAACCAAAAATGCAGGATGTTAAAAGATCTGGCATTAGCACTCCCGGCTGAGTAGGTAACTATCAACTGAATCAATCCAAACCTGATATGGTTCCTGAAACAAAGCTGTTCCAGGCACTGATGGCTCTGACTTAACAACTGGACGTTGGGAGGAAAATCACTCCTTTTAGGACAGTGTTCCATTAGTTTGATACAGTCTGCCCAGTAAACTAATGGTTGAGTGAGTGTTGGGGAGAAAAATGACTCACTCACTATTTTCCCAGTTTCAGCACTGGGTTTTTTTTTGTTGTTGTTTTTTTTGTTGTTGTTTTTTTTTTTTTTTGGTCTGTTTGTTTTCTGCCTCCAGGGTTATGGATGGGGCTTAGGGCCTGCAAGACAAATCCACTGCTCCTGGAGGCCATCTTTTTCCCATTGATGTTGTTATTGCTGTTGCTTAGGACTGAGAGAAATTGAGAGTGATGGGGAACTGGACAGACACCTGCAGACCTGCTTCACCACTTGTAAAGCAACCCTTCCCCACCCCCAGCAGGTGGGAAGCAGGGGGCTCGAACCAAGATCCTTGCAACGGTCTTTGTGCTTCGTTGTATGTGCCTTTAACCCAGTGTGCCACTGTCCTGCCCCAGTTTCAGTACTTTCAAAACCCACTGTAAGAGCATCAAACCAGTGTGGAGAGATTTCCGGGGGATGGATCCAGATTAACGAGGATGCAGGAACCATACTTCAAGAGCCAAAATGACCATTCCACAAGCACAGTTATGTCTGGGCTGTTAGTCTCCATCATTTCCTACCTCTCAGTATATGCTAAAATGCTGTAATAACCCATCCTGCTTTAAATCTCCACCAGACATGTCAGGATCTGGCCAACAAGGAAGACAGAAAGGGCTATCCCTCAAGATCTCTTACTCTTTTTTTATTTTTTTATTGAATTTATTTATTTGTTGGATGGAGACAGTCAGAAATTGAGAGGAGAGAGAGAGAGACAGAGACACCTGCAGCCCTGTGTCACCACTTGTGAAGCTTTTCCCCTGCTAGTGGGGACCAGGGGCTTGAACGTGGGTCCTTATGCACTGTCATGTGTGCACTTAACCAAGTGTACCACTGCCTGGCCCCCGAGATCTCTTACTCTTGAGTTCCAATTTCTTTTGCACAGTGTCGAAAACAGGTGTTGTGGGCTAAATGTTTGTGTCCTCCTAAAAATGAAATGCTGAAACTCCAACCCTCAGTGTGACAGTGTAAGGAGACGGGGTCTCTGGCAGGTGACTAGCTCAGGAGTGTGGGGTCCTTATGAATGATATCTGTGCCCTTTTAAGGCTCCCTGGGCAGGGTCTGGGGGAGACGAAGACAGACATCTATATACAGACACTGTACCTGCAGGCATATTCATTTTGGATTTCCCAATCGCAAAGTTCATAAGGAAAGAAAAGTCTATTGTGGATAAGTCACCTGGTCTGTGATGCTCTGTTACAGCAGCCCAAACAGAGTAAGGCAGAGACAATTTCAATACAGGTTCCCAGAGTGCATGTGAATAGAACTGAATCTCAAAATGGTTCATTTCTGTTGTCATTTTGTATGTTTCAGCCTATATGTTACTCTGAGAAGTCCACAGCCCCAACTAGACTGCTAAAGGGGTTTAAGATATAATAGGCTAGACATATAAAATCTAGAAACCAGGTGGTGGTGAACCTGGTTGAGTGAACATGTTATAATGTCCAAAGACCAGGGTTCGAGCCTCCAGTCCCCACCTGCAGTGATGAAGTAGTGTTGCAGGTGTCTGTCTCTCTCCTTCTTGATTTTTAGCTGTCTCTATTTAATATAAATAATAATAATTATACATACACACACACACATATATATATTCTACTGACTTGAGAAGGGGCTTGCAGAGATCACAGGATTTGAAAGCATGAAATCTAAGGAGGATTCCTGCATTGCATATGCTGTAGTGGCACTCTGGGATCTGTCTCCTTCCCACACTCTCTAACAAAATAAGTAAATCTTTCATTTAAAAAGACAAGTTCCAGAGGTTAGAGAAAAGAACCATCTCTAGTGGTTAATGCCAGTAAGTTGGCACAAAGACAGCTACTTGATGCTAAAACAATAAGGCACGCCAAGTAAAACAAACAGTGAAAAGAACAATTGATGATTTTTCAATCTGTTGTGTTGGCACCAACAGTTTCAGATCATTAATAACTAATGAGACTGAATGTTCATTGTTTAAGATGGGGGGGGGCTAGCTGACTTTCATTTGCTACACAGCAGAAACAAAGTAAACAAACTAGCAAATAAATACAGCACCGCCCATCTGCAGGGTCATAATAGGGCCCCATGTCATAAAGAATCCCACTGAGCATCTTAGCTGTGGATTAACTGATATAACTCAGATACTTGCAGGCGTCAAGTATGTTAAGCAAAAACAACTATGTATATACACCCAACATAATTTGCAATAGAGACAAGTTACAAGGAACTTGTCTTGCCTATGTTATATGAATGGGGTTCATGGTTTTCTGCCTCATGTTTTATATATATTGTCTCCAGGGTTATCACTGAGGCTTGGTGCCAGCATTACAAATCCACTGCTTCTGGTGACCATATTTTCCATTTTATTGGGTAGGACAAAGAGATATTGAGAAAGGAATAGGAGGGATTGAGGGAGAAAGAGAGACAGCTGCAGACCTGCTTCATCTCTTGTGAAACTTCCCCTGTAATTGAACCTGGGTCCTTGCACTTAGTATTATGTGCCTTTAACCGGTGTGCCACTGCACGCCCTCACCCCTCGTTTCCTAACTTGTAGATTCTTCATCTTTTGTTTTACTGCTACTTACAATTCCATCTAGGAAAACATTAAGCCACTATTTTAAGAAAGATGGAATCTGTTTATGGTTTAATATCTCTCAGCCTGCACTAGACACTTTCATACCTTTAAAAATACATCATTCTACTTCTCTTTCTGAAAAGCTGAAATTTATGTCCATCGTCCAGCGCAGGTCGTGGCCCCAATTTACAAGAAGTCTAATGGAGACTCTCACTTTTCAGAGCAGAAAAGATCCAACCTCACTGTGCATATATGGAACTCTTAGATTGCTTCAGCAAGGTTAGCCATGACACAGAAAAGCGAGAAGTACAGTCTTTTAAGAGTTAAAGCAGGGAGTTGGGTGGTAGCACAGTGGGTTAAGTGCATGTGGCACAAAGCACAAAGACTGGTTAAGGATCCTGGTTCGAGCCCCCGGCTCCCCACCTGCAGGGGAGTCACTTCACAGGCGGTGAAGCAGGTCTGCAGGTGTCTATCTTTCTCTCCTCCCTCTCTGTCTTCCCCTCTTCTCTCCATTTCTCTCTGTCCTAACAATGACTAATTCAACAAAAATAACTACAAGAATAAAAAATAAATTTAATTTTTTTAAAGAGTTAAAGCAGACCTAAACAAGCTACCATCATCAGCCATGAACTGTTGCTGAAAGTCCCACAGAGCAGTAGTCAATTAATCCTTTTCTGCTGCTTAGTACCTCTTCTGTGTGCCATTTGTCATGGCATTTATCCAATATGATACTTTATGTGGATATTAATGAGGTGGAAATGAAACTTCATATCTCCACTCTCCTTAGAAGTAATTACGCAGTCAGATTCACAGGTAATGACAAAATGTCTGAGCCTTGAACACATTCTCACGTGGACTGCAAAAGTGTCTGGTGCTTTGTTGCTGTTTTGTCTGTTAACGAATTTTTTTTGTTCTTTCTCAACGTCCTGTCCGAGCATTCTTTCTACAAATGAAGCAGCACACACTCACAAATCACAAAGACAATCTGAAGCATGTGTTTGGATGCATAAAGGTTGACAGACAGTGTAAAAGAAGTGGTTGCTGGGTCCAGGTGTTGGTGCACCTGGATGAGGGCACATGTTGCAGTGGGCAAGGACCTAGGTTCGAGCCCCACCTGCAGGGGGAAAGCTTCACAAGTGGTGAAGTAGGACTGCAGGTGTCTCTCTGTGTGTCTCCCTATTATCCCCTTCCCTCTCGATTTCTGGCAGTCTCTATCCAAGAAAATAAATAAATAAAGGTAATTTAGAAACAAAGAAGTGGTTGCTGTGCATGAGAGAATAAAATAGCCTGTCAGCAGGCTTGAGAAGAGATACAGGTCTAATATTGCAGGGGCCCAGCATGCAGATGGAGGCTGCAGTCAGTAACGTCTCCCGTCCTGGAAAGTGAGAGTCCTGCAAGAATGTAGGGTCTCCATCAGTGAACCTTAAAGGCCTATAGCTGCAGCAGAGAAGCAGTTACAGAAGCCAAAACTCCCACCTTCTGCTCCCCATAAAGATCTCTGGTCCATACGCCCAGAGGGATAAAGGATAGGGAACCTTCTAATGGAGGGGATGGGATACAGAACTCTGGTGGTGGGAACTGTATGGAATTGTACCCCTCTTATCCCACAATCTTGTTGATCAATATGAAATAACCAGTACAGTTTTTAAAAATCTATAGTTACTTTTGCATGATTTTCAGAAGTCCACCCCAAGAGTGTGAAAGTCAAGAAAATCACATTGGCCATTACAATATGGAAAGTCCAGCACCCTCACTGTTAGTGGGGCATGTGTGTACATAAAGGCTCTGTAGCTTCATAGCAGCACAATTTGTAATAGCCAAAACCTGGGAGCAACCCAGGTGTCCAACAACAGATGAGTGGCTGAGCAAGTTGTGGTCTATATACACAATGGAATACTACTCAGCTATTAAAAATGGTGATTTCACCTTTTTCAGCTCATCTTGGAGGAAGTTTGAAGAAATCATGTTAAGTGAAATAATTCAGAAACAGAAGGACAAATACAGGGTGATCTCACTCACAGGCAGAAGTTGAAAAACAAGATCAGAAGAGAAAACACAAGTAGAACGTGGACTGGAGTTGGTGTATTGCACCAAAGTAAAAGACTCTGGGGTGTGTCAGGGGGAGGGTCCTGGAACATGATGACAGAGGAGGACCTAGTGGGGGTTGTATTGCTATATAAACTGGGAAATGTTGTGCATGTACAAACTGGTATTTACTGTCGACTGTAAAACATTAATTTCAGGGGTCAGGTGGTAGCACAGTGGGTTAAGCACACGTGGTGCAAAGCACAAGGACTGATATAAGGATCCCGGTTCGAGCCACCGGCTCCCCACCTGCAGATGGATCACTTCACAAGTGGTGAAGCAGGTCTGCAGGTGTCTGTCTTTCTCTCCCCCTCTCCATCTTTCCCTCCTCTCTCTATTTCTCTCTGTCCTATCCAATAACAATGGCAGCAATAGCAACAAATAATAGTAACAACAACAATGATAAACAACAAGGGCAACAAAAGAGACAAAATATCCTCCAGGAGCAGTGGATTCGTAGTACAGGCACGGAGCCCCAGCAATAAGCCTGGAGGCAAAAATCTTTTTTTTTTAATTAATCCTTTAATAAAAAATTTTTTTTAAAAAGGCTCAATAGCTAAGCCATCTATTATCTCCAGCCACCTTGTCATCACTTCCTTCTCCTCTCCCTGGCATTCTCCTGTCACCCCTTCCACAGGTCCTGAAGGTCCTGGGAGCCCCACCATCACAAGCAGCCACCACCCCTACTGCCTCAGCTCCTTCCCAAGATAGGCGTTCTCCTTGCTGAGGTTGTTGCCACGGACACCAGGCTGATCTTCCTGCCTCCACTTGGGCTGTGTCATCAACACAGCAACCAAGATGGCACAGTTAAAAATGTCCATCCTGGAAAGCGTTCCTCATCTAGTGCTCCATCCAGGACTTTCAAGTCAATCAGGAGATAAGGCAGGGTCTTTGGAATGATGTAAACAGGTTGCAGGGTCTCATGGCCTGTGCACCCAGAACATTCCCCCATTCCACTTCCTGTCTCACAAGGTGCAACTCATGTCCCTGTGTGCTCACTCCTGGCTGCCCCCACCTGTTTGCTTCTCATAAAGCTCAAAAGACCAAATCCTCTCTCTGAGGGGGGAGTACTGTCTGCTTCTCTGCCTGAGGCACTTGGAGCCCCTCAGCCTCCCACCGCAGCCTGGCAGTCACACTAGACACTAGATCCTGACTCTCCATCTGGGGTCCCTAATGACCTTATTTAAAGCAGCAGCACAGGGGACCAGGCAGTGGCACACCGACTTAAGCACACATGGCACTAAGCACAAAAACCAGCACAAGGATCTGGTCGAGCCCCCGGCTGCCCACCTGCAGTGGAGTCGCTTCACAGGCAGTGAAGCAGGTCTTCAGGTGTCTGTCTTTCTCTCCCTCTCTCTGTCTTCCCCTCCTTTGCAACAACAACAGCAGCAGCAACAGCAGCAGCAACAACAACAGCAGCAGCAACAACAACAATGGGGAAAAATGGCCTCTGGGAGCAATGGGTTTGTAGTGTAGGCACCAAGCCCCAGTGATAACCCTGGAGGCAAGAAAAATAAAAATAAAAAATAAATCAGCAGCACCCAGATGGCATAGCTCACCTGGGTGGATAGTGTGCCTGCTTTGCCATGAGCACAACCCAGGGCCCCACCACACTGGAGAAAGCTCAGTGTTGTGGTGTCTCTCCCTTTCTGTTCTGTCTCGTTTCCTATCTGAGAAAGACAGCCCAGAGTGGAGAAGCCCCAACATCAAAAACTAAAGAAATAAAAATGCAGAGCCAAGTGGTGGTACATCAGGTTGCACATACAGTCTCAGTGCACAAGGACCCAGGTTTGAGCCCACGGTCCCCACCTACATGGAGATAGCTTTGTGAGTGTTAAAGCAGTGTTGCAGGGGCCTCTCTGTCTCTCTCCTCTACCACCCTCTGCCCTGTAAACTTCTGGCTATCTCTACCTGATAAAGAAAGTTAATTTAAAAAAAAAAATTAAAGAAATAAAAATAGGGGGGATCAGGCAGTAGCCCAGCAAATTAAGTGCACATGGCATGAAGCCCAAGGACCTGCGTAAGGATCCCGGTTCGAGACCCCAGCTCCCCACCTGCAGGGGAGAGTCACTTTACAGGTGGTGAATCAGGTCTGCAGGTGTCTGTCTTTCTCTCCCCCTCTGTCTTCCCCTTCTCTCTCAATTTCTCTCTATCCTATCCAACAACAACAACATCAATAATAATAATAACCACAACAATTTTAAAAAATGGGCAACAAAAAGGGGAAAAAATGGCCTCCGGTAGCAGTGGATTCATGATGTGGGCACCGAGTCCAGCAATAACCCTGGAAGCTAAATAAGTAAATAAATATAGGGCTGGGGAGTGGCGCACCAGCTTAAGTGCACATAGTACAAAGCAAGGACCGCCTCAAGGATCCTGGTTCCAGCCCCCGGTTCCCCACCTGCGGGGGAGGGGAGTCACTTCACAAGCGGTGAAGCAGATCTGCAGGTATCTGTCTTTCTCTCTCCTTCTCTGTCTTCTCCTCCTCTCTCAATTTCTCTCTATCCTACCCCACCCCACCCCACCCCCAAAATATAGCTTTCAGGAGCAGTGTATTTGTAGTGCAGGCACCAAGGTCCAGCAATAACCCTGGAGGCACATAAATAAATAAAATAAAATAACAGCACTGTGTTACCATCTACTGCCTAGCACCCATTCATCTTCTTGATTTATTTGTCTTTGTCGAACCGACACTTCACTATGTATGTTATTGACTCTCTATTTTCCCTGTTAGAAAAACCCTTCAAAATAGAAACATGTCTATTTTGCTCATCATGGTATCCCAAAGCCGAGACAGTGCCTTACAGAAGGCAGGATACCTGTAGTTAACTGCTGAGTTAATAATTACACAAAAGAATAAATGAATTAGAAGAAGATGCCCTATGAGGCACGTAGACTCTCTAAAGATAGAACAGAACTTCCAGACGAAGTCAAGTCCAGGTTTAGCAAACATTCACATATATGGTGAGAGAATTATCCGAGGGAAAGGGGAACAGCAACCTGGAGACCCACGGACCTTTGTCACAAGCCCTCTCTGCCACAGCAGAGGAATCTCAGGCAAGGCCTGTGAGAATGAGGACTGGAAGCTGAGCCAGGCGCTCTGTGCATAATGTCAGTGACACTGGATTCTTCTAGCGCCACGGAGCTCCCTGTTCACCATGTAACCAGCTTCCTCTGTGTGTCTGCCCATCAGGCAGAAAAGATTCCATACATGGCTCCAGAGGTGTTGCGATGGGTAGAGGACTAGGTGTGCATTCATGAGGTCCTGAGTTTGATTCCCATAAATGCCAAAAATTATGTGTTCTCTCTCTCTCCCTCCCCCCCCCCTCGGCTGGGTGGTGGTACTCACCCGAGTTGAAGAACCCGAGTTGAAGCCCCTGCACGCCACCTGCAGAGGGGATGCTTCACAAGCAGTGAAGCTGGTCTTCAGGTGTCTCTTTCCCTCCTTTCCTATCTCCCCTCTCAATTTATCTCTGCCCTAGCCAATAAAGTAGAAGGGAAAAATGGCCACCAAGAGCAATGGATTTGTAGTGCCAGCTCCGAGCCCCAGCAATAACCCTGGTGAAGAAAGAAAGAGAGAGAGAGAGAGAGAGGGAGGGAGAGAAAGGAAGGAAGGAAGGAAGGGAGGGAGGGAGGAATTGTATAGAAATAGCAAAGTAGCACCAGGGCAATCTCTAGTGCTATGAACGGTGATATTTCTCGTCTCTCAGTCTTTGTGTGTGTGTGTGTGTGTGTGTGTGTGTGTGTGTGTGTGTGTGTATGAAATAACAAGAATTTTTTAATTTTTATTTATAAAGTGGAAATATTGAGACAAGACCATAGGATAAGAGGGGTACATTTCCACACAATTCCCACCCCCCAGAGCTCTGTATCCCATCCCCTCCCCTGATAGCTTTCCTATTCTTTATCACTCTGGGAGTATGGACCCAAAGTCATTGTGGGATGCAGAAGGTGGAAGGCCTGGCTTCTGTAATTGCTTCCCTACTGAATGAACATGGGTGTTGGTAGGTCGATCCGTGCTCCCAGCCTGCCTCTCTCTTTCCCTAGTGGGGCAGGGCTCTGGGGAGGCAGGGTGAAAGGTAATTGCTTCCCTACTGAACATGGGCATTGGCAGGCCAATCCATATTCCCAGGCTGTCTCTCTTACAAGAATTTTTAAATTGACCTGAGAGCAGTGAAATTACACATGAGTACCAACAGTAGTACCAAAAATAAAAATTGATCACATGGTCAGGGTCTATGGTTTCAATGGGATTTCCTATGCAATACAGTGAGAGAATACACAGGCCATGTGTGCTACGAGAAATGGTCCTAACAGGGGGTCAGACGGTGGCACACTGGGTTAAACACACATAGTACGAAGTGCAAGAACCCGCCTGTGCAAGGATCCCAGTTCAAGACCCCGGCTCCCCATCTTGGGGGAGGGAGGGGTTACTTCACAAGCAGTAAAGCAGATCTGCATATGTCTGTCTTTCTCTCCTCCTCCGTACCCTCCTCTCTTAATTTCTCTCTGTGCTATCCAATAAAATGAAAAGCTGGCCTCCAGAAGCAGTGGATTCATAGTGCAGGCACCAAGCCCCAGTGATAACACTGGAGGTAAAAAAAAAAAAAGAAAGAAAGAAAGAAAGAAAGGGAGAAAAGGAGAGAGAAAAAAGAAAGTGACTTTTAGGTCAGTGACCCTGACTCTTACTTACCCCATTATTAAACACACATCCTGATGAAGTAGGACAGTGAAGTCCAGTTTTCCCATGGCTGAAAAGTGAGACCTTATATGTTGTAACTGGGAGCTTCCTGGGCAAATCAGGATGATTTGTAACCCCAACTGCTACCTGTCAGATACTGTGACCCCTGGGTATAATTCCTATAGCCCCTTCTCTGCAGCTCTCCTACAAATGTCTCCTACATTTGTCAATAGGGAAATGGCTTCTTCTTCCAGTTTATTTATTATGTTTGGGAAATATTTATCTACACAAGCTGGGTGGTGGCACACACAGTAGAAACACACATTCTCATTCACAAAGACCTTGCTAGGTTCAAGCTCCTGGACCCCACCTGCAGGGGGAGACGTTTCATGAGCAGTGTAGCAATGCTGCAGGTGTCTCTTTTTATTTCTCCCTCTCTACCTCACCCTTCTCTCTCAATTTCTATTTGCTCTATAGAAAAGGAAGGGAGGAAGGAAGGAAGGGAGGAAGGGAGGAAGGGAGGAAGGAAGGAAGGAAGGGAGGGAGGGAGGGAGGAAGGAAGGAAGGAAGGAAGGAAGGAAGGAGAGAAGGAGATGCCCCAACTCTTCATCTAACTATCTACAAAACAGAGACCCCCCCACCCACCCAACTCTTCATCTGCACTATTCCAGCCTTTAGGTTCATGACTAGTCAACAATTTATTTGGCTTTCTATCTTAACTCTTCTTTCAGCCACCAGGTTTCAGATGCTACCACGGTGCCAACCAGACCTCCCTGGGCAGATGACCCCACCAATGTGTCCTGGAGCCCTGCTTCCCCAGAGCCCTGCCCCACTAGGGAAAGAGAGAGGCAGGCTGGGAGTATGGATCGACCTGCCAACACCCATGTTCAGGGGGGAAGCAATTACAGAAGCCAGACCTTCCACCTTCTGCACCCCACAATGACCTTGGGTCCATACTCCCAGAGGGTTAAAGAACAGGAAAGCTGGGAGTTGGGCGGTAGCCCAGTGGGTTAAGCACAGGTGGCGCAAAACAAGGACTGGTGTAAGGATCCCAGTTCAAGCCCGCAGCTCCCCACCTGTAGGGTAAAGCAGGTCTGCAGGTATCTATCTTTCTCTCACCCTCTGTCTTCCCCTCCTCTCTCCATTTCTCTCTGTCCTATCCAACAACAACAACATCAGTAATAACTACAACAATAAAACAACAAGGGTAACAAAAGGAAATAAATATTTTTTTTAAAGACAAATAAAAAAAGAACAGGAAAGCTATCAGGGGAGGGGATGGGATACAGAGTTCTGGTGGTGGGAAATGTGTGGACTTGTACCCCTCTTATCCTATGGTTTTTGTCAGTGTTTCCTTTTTATAAATAAAATTTAAAAAAGAAAGAAAATAGTGCTGGAAGCAGTAGATAGAATGTGCAGGCAAAAATTCGAGTAATAATCTTAGAGGCCATTAAAAATAATGTTTACCTACAATGTCGACTCTCAATTAATCTGCATCTAAAAAAGAGTAATATTGGTTCGATGGAGCTGGTTCACCCATTTGCATGCCGGGGGCAGCAAAGATCATTATCATCTGTACACATTCTGAGCTAGTAGTCTAGCTCCATATGAAAAATTTAGAGACTAAGTGGGGAAACAAGCAACCAAAAATATATAGTAAATTTAGTTTGCTGTAATAAGAATTTACTCCGAGTATATTTCTTCCCAGGCATGAACTATAATGCTAGGAACACATGTGATTTGTTTTAAAATATGGATTGAGTTTTGCAGTCCCTAAATGGCTTCTTATCAACAGCTTAAATTCTGTCAGAACATGCAACCCACCAGAGCATATTATCAAGGAGAAAAAAAAGTAATAATTCCCCCCACTGAATATTCAAGCCTTTGTGGAGTTAGATGGCATTAGCCATTCACTGTTGGTTCAAATACCCAACCAAGTGTCTCTAATTTTTAATGCTATCCCAGAGCTCAACTTGACTGCATCCATTTGTTCTAGAGGAGAAGAAGAAAAAAAAAAAAGAGAGAGAGAGAGAGGACTGTTTTCATTATAAGCATTCAAGAGTTAAATCACCCACGAGGAGACAAACTTGCACTGTGGAAACCAACTCAAACACAGCATCTCGGCCAAACACCAGGAACTCTGGTTCTCTGCCCGAGCCTGGCATGCTCCCGTCTCTGCAGCAGGCAGTGTAAGAAGTTCTATCACTACCATGTGGGTTCTGACTGGCCTTTGATGAAAATCATCTTTGTTCAACCACATTAGTTCCCCATTATCCTTGAGTGAGGCAGGAGATTCAAGGACTAAACAAAACAAAACAAAACTGAGAGATGATGACATGTCTTTGTTTAGCCCATCATTTAAAGACTTGAAAATCTCCTCTGTGCAACAAATCCGCAGCAGCAGGCTCCAGGGAGGGAGTGTGGCTTCTCTTCTGATCTGGAGAGAAAGACGCTCAGGCTGACCTAGGCCAGCAACTCTTTATCCCACACTTCGTTAGAAATAGCCCAGCTATACTACGTTTTCAAAGCCGCTCCACCCTGAGCCAGGCCACAATTGCCATAAGTTTTGCCTTCAGCTGTGCCTTCAAACACTGTCCTCCCAGTCGGGACCAGTACTGGGGCCCCAGCCTCTTTGGGGAAGGTTTCTATCAGCAAAACTTAGGTTGTACCCATGGTGACGTGGGTACACCTCACAGCTGAATGCGAATTTCCAGGGGAGAGGAGAAGAGAGGCACAGAGAGGGAGAACACGCAAATGCACTCAGAGGGTGATTAAGGGATTTAAGTAGCATGTGTGCTGAGATGAGCCTCCTCAAACTATCAAAATGGCTCCGAGTGGAGCTCTCACTATGGGGCTTAAAACACATCCTGTCTCCTTCTGCACAGCTCAAAGTTCTTCCAACTCAACACAATGAAAGCAAAACTCTTTGCCACCATCCCTCCCTGGCCTGTCCCTTTCCCTGCATCCCTCTTCATTCTCGTTCACAGAGCTACAAGCCACTTATCCTGGAGACCTAGCTATCATTCCCAATTCTTCTCTCTTCCTCGCTCTCTTGGTCTAATGACTCCCCAGTGAGCTCAGTCAGCCAGTCCACAGAGATAAGAAAAAAATATCTGCTGAGACTAAAGTTTAAAGTTACTTTCATTTATTTCTTTCTTCCTTTCTTTCTTTCTTTCTTCCTTTCTTCTTTTTTTCTCTCTTTCTATCCAACAAGCAATAAAAGGGCCCGAAAGTTAGCTTAGCACATTAGAGTGTAGGACCTGCATAGCTAGGGGTCCAGGTTGGATCCTCCGCAGATGGAACGTGAAAGGGTGGCAGCGGAGAGGTGGAGCGGTCTCTGTTATAACAGCACTGGAATTTTTTTCTTTATTAGTGATTGCCTGATGTTTCTCAAAACTGTAAGATTGCAGGGTTGTAACTTCACACCCCGTACATGGCGTGCGTAAGTCACCACACACTCCATTATAGCACTGGAACTTTTCCTGGTAGTTGTGATGGGTCTTAGACACACACAGACACAGGTGTGCAAATATACTCCTAAAATTGTATGTTATGAACCAAAGCTAAGTCCACTAAAATAAGTAAAAAGCATCCAAAGTTAATACAACATGGTTGTTTGCATATTTTTTATCATCTTTATTTATTTATTGGATAGACCAACTAGACATTGAGAGTAAAGGAGGGCGACAGAGAGGAAGAGAGACAGGGAGACACTTGCAGCACAACTTCACCACTCCAGAGTCTTCCCCCTGCAGGTGGGGACAGGGGCTCGAACCCTGGTCCTTGAGCATTGTAATAAGTGCGCTCAACCAGATGTGTCCCCACCTGGACCCTCCTGCATTATTAAATACTGGCAGTTCTGTCTCTTAAATAAGCATTCTCCAGTCTCAAGCTAACACCTATTATATGTTTATTTATTTATTTGCCTCCAGGCTTATCCCTGAGGCTCAGCACTGGCACTATGAATCCAATGCTTCTGGCAGCCATTTTTTTCCTGTTTCCTTGAATAGGACAGAGAGAAATTGATTAAGGAGAGGGAGAGAAAGAGGGAAGAGAGGAAGACAGACACTTGCAGACCTGCTTTACCACTTTGTGAAGCACCCCTGCTGCAGGAGGGGAGATGGGACTCAAACCCAGATCCTTGAACCCAGTTCCCTTGTGCTTAGTACTGTGTGCACTTAACCAGGTACACCCCCACCAGACCCTCTCCAACTCTATTCTATGAGTCCAGTCTTTCAAAACAAAGAGAGTCAACAAATAGACATGTGAGCCTCAACAACACAGTAAAGAAGAAAATACATCAATAATAAAGCACAAACAAGTAGCCTCAGATATTCCCATTAATATATAGGAAAAATGCATTAATTGTTTGAATTTGAAGAACAGATATAAATTCCCTTAAATTTTTTGATATTTTTATCCAATTAATCTGCATCTAAAAAAATACTAATATTGGTGCGATGGAGCTATGATCACCAAAGATCATAGGTTAGATTCCCGGCACCACCTTTAGCCAGACCGGAGCAGTACTCTGGGGGTGAGTATTGTCTGTTTGTTTTGTTGTGTTTGGGGTTTTGTTTTTGTTTTGACTCCAGGGTTTGGGGCTCGGTACCTGCACTACAAATCCACTACTCCTATGGCCAGTTTTTCAAATTTTTTTTTTTTGATAAGACAGAAATTGAGAGGGGAGTTGAAGACAGAGAGAGAGAGAGAAAAAGAGACGCCAGCAAACCTGCTTCATGACTTCTGAAGTGAATCACCCCCTGCAGGTAAGGACCCAGGGTCTCAAACCCGGATCCTTGAGCAGGTCCTTGCACTTTGTACTGTGTGTGCTTAACCCGGTGCACCACCGCCCAACTCCCTATTGTATTTTTAAATTATGTTTATTTATTTATTGGATAGAGATAGCCAGAAATTGAGAGGGAAGGAAGAGACAGAGAGGGAGAGAGACAGAGAGACACTTGCAGCCCTGCTTCACCACTTGTGAAGCTTTCCCCCTGCAGGTGGGGACTGGGAGCTTGAACCTGGGTCCTTGTGCATTCTTGTGCTCAACAAGGAGCACCACCACCCAGCCCCTGGATGTATGTATTCTCTATCTATCTATCAATCTATCTCTTTCTCTCTGGCCCCCCCATAAACATTTTTAAAGCAGCAAACTTGAGGTGTGTGTAATGCGTATACATTGCCCAGTGACAAGTACACATGGGTAATCAAACAAACCTTCTGTTTCTGTGTTGAGGCAGGAATCAGTGGGAAAGAATAGACGTGGAAAATGCTGAGCGCCAGTCGCTGTCACAGACACCTAGAAATTTAACAGCATCCTTGCTGGAGAAAATACTTTAATATTTCTTCTATTCATTAGACATTGTTGGAAAGTATCTTTTTCTATCAGAGGAGACATTTGTCTCATGATCTCTCATGCAACTTCTAGGAGATATTTAAGCTTATTAAGTTTCCTTAGTTCCTATGAAATTAATTGCAACTTTAAGCAGCAAAAATGCTCAGATGTTTTCTTATACAAAGCCAACTGCTATTTAATTGCCTGGCAAACTTGTTCTAATTTTTACCACTACACACTACACATTAAAAGCCCTCACAGGAATGGTAAAAATTATATATTCCTTACAAAATATTTTTAAAAAACATAATAATATTTACACCTGGCTTTGGATACATGGAATTTTCTTAGTAGGAACTAATTTATGATGGTATCTTCCCTAGAAACAATAATTCAAAATCCCAGGTTTGTAAACTATAGGTCCTACTATTTCTCATTTCTGCAATTAAGAATAAATCTACATATTATCATTAAGCTGTATGTATGATTCACAACTTAAACAACTTTCAGATTCTGGAAGATGTGATATTTCATCACTATGACATTATAAGTGCCATTGTAATAAAGTAGAATTTTGGTGAAAATCCAGAGTGCATTTGTCAACAATTATATCAGCAAATAAAGCAGTTGTTGAAACCCTACTAGAACACCTGAAGAAATTAAAAAGCAACCAATAAATATTTCACCACCAAAAAGTAAAATTACCTTACAACTGCCAGCCACTAAGAGGAAGAGAGAGGGAGTGCTTAAGGAATGATTATTTTGCACAAAATTTCAATACATATTTCTTGGATACTTTTTGATGTTGTTTGCCCCTATGCTACCTAGTTTGACCGTGTTGTGCTTTGGTTGTCATGTTGACATTGTATAATAGATTTTGTGATCCATTTTGACTTGTTACTATATTCCATAAGGTTTAAAAAAAAAAAATCTAGAGCTTTGCTCCTTAAAGCATGGACCACACGGATTAGCATAGCCTAGAAGCTGATTAGGGGTAGAAAAATCCCAGGCCCAGTGGGCCAGAGTCTACTCTTTAACAAGGTCCCTGAGTGACAAATACGTAGGATGCAGAAGTCCTGCTCCACAGCGCACAGCACCACATGTCTTGGAGTTACTTGAATGCTTGTTATTGGACTTAGTAACTATGGACATTTGACAATGAGTGTGGGAACAGCTGCAACTCAAATTTCAAGTGACAGAAAGCAACTGTATCAAACCTACTGTATTAACTTAAGAAGCTATGCTTGCTGGTGTTGGAAATTTTTTTTTTTGCCTCCAGGGTTATTTATGGGGCTTGGTGCCTTGCACTATGAATCCACTGCTCCTGGAGGCCATCTTTTTTCCATTGTTGTTGTTGCTATTATTGTTGTTAGGACAGAGAAACTGAAAAAGGAGGAGAAGACAGAGAGGGGGAGAGAAAGAGAGACACCTGCAGACCTGCTTCACCACTTGTGAAGTGAAGCCCCTGCAGGTGGGGAGCCGGGGGCTCAAACGGGGATCCTTGTGCCAGTCCTTGCGCTTCACACTATGTGAGTTTAACCTGCTGCACCACCTGGCCCAGCCCCTGACAAGTACATCTCTTACTTGTTTTTTTTAAGCATTATTATTGTTGTCTTTATTTGATAAAGACAGTCAGAAATCAAAAGGGAAGGGGGAGATAGAGAGGGAGAAAGACAGAGGGACGCCAGCAGCCCAGCTTCACCGGGGCGACCCCCACCTGCAGGCCCGCAGGTGGGGAGCCAGGGGCTTGAACAGGGATCCCTGCACTAATCCTTGTGCTTCCCTTATGTGTTGGTTGCAATATGTAATGCACAGGTGAGCAAGATGATTTTAAGGATACTGGAGCATCAGCATGCTTGTTCCCAGTGCCACTGAGAGTCTCTGGTGTAATTATCCATGTGCAACAGGGTCAGGCACTGTGACTGCAGAGAAGGACTAGGAAAAGAAAGGACTCAAAGAGCTGTCAAACTTTCACGCACTTCCCACAGGTATGCTCTGAGGAAGAGGCATATAAACCCATGAATACTGGTAACCACAACAAACATCTGCTGTGCAACTCAGGCATCCAAGTTCGACATCCTCGAGGAAACACTCATGAAAGGCATGTCTCTGATATCTGATTACTGTAAAAAATGGCGACTAATCCCTAGCACTGCAAAAATGGTGTCATCTGTTTTCCATCTACACCATGCCTCGGCCTCGCGTGAGCTTAATGTGCAGCTTGGCGATACGAGAATCCGGCATGAAGCCCAGCCAGTCTATCTTGGCGTTACTCTCGATCGCACTCTGTCATTTCACAAACATCTCATAAAAACTGCAGCAAAGGTGGGCGCGAGGAATCACATCATTGCAAGATGTGATATTCCACTGCAGAATACTGTGCCCCAGTATGGTTCCGTAGCCCCCATGTCCACTTGGTCGATTCCAAGTTATATTCCTCCATGAGGATAATTTCTGGAACCATCCGTTCCACCCCGGTTCCATGGCTGCCAGTTCTTAGCAACATCGCCCCGCCAGATATTCGTCGGGATGCGGCATCATCTAAGTTCATTTCCCACGTCTACGCTCGACCGGACCTGCCAATATACGCGGATATCTTCGCCCACCCTGTCCAACGCTTGACGTCTCGTCACCCAATCTGGTCCCCTATGCCTACACTGAACTTGTCTGTTCCAGACTCTTGGAAACAGAGCTGGCAGTCAGCTGAGGTAAAGAACAAACACCTCATCACAGACCCCTGCAAGCGTCAACCCGGCTTTGACCTAGCACGTTATGATTGGGCCCTCCTCAAACGCTATCGAACAGGCCATGGCCGGTGCGCAGCTATGCTCCATCACTGGGGAGCCAGAGACGACCCGAACTGCCCCTGCGGCTACAGACAGACTATGACCCACATAGTCAACGACTGCCACCTCTCCAGATTCAAAGGAGGTCTCGAAACTTTACATCAGGCTCAACCTGACGCTGTTGACTGGCTACGGAAGAAGGGCAAACGCTAGAAGAAGAAGAACCACAACAAACTGGTAACCACAACAGCCAATTAATTTCAGAAAACTGTGAAGAGAAGAAGGGGGGAATGAGTGGAGAGGGTGGATCTGGGCAGTGGTGAACCAGCTTTAGCGCACATTACCATTCACAAGGGTTAGTCTCTACCGGCAGGATGGTGGGATAAGGGGAGTTTCGGGAGTGGTGAAGCAATGCTGCAGGTATCTCTCTCTTCCTCTCTCTCTCTTCCTCCCTCTCAATCTCCCTCTGTCCTAATAATAACAAAAAGAAAAAAAAAGAAAGTTACCATTAAAAGAGAGAGAACAGAGAAGCAATTACAGAAGCCAGACTTTCCACCTTCTACTCCCCATAGAGATTTTTTGTCCATACTCCCATAGGGATAAAGAATAGGGGAAACTTCCAGTGGGGGGGGGGATACAGAACTCTCGTGGTGGGAATTGTGTGGAATTATACCCTTCTTATACCACAGTCTTGACAATCATAATTAAATCACTAGTAAAGGGGGGGGGAGGTCTTGATTTTTATGTCCTGATCTCTCATAGCTTAGCTGAGATCTAGAGGCATCTGAACAGGAGGACTATAGGTTGGATTTTAAAGTCCCAGTTACCATGGATTTGATATGGACAGGCAATGTCCTCTTCAAAATTGCTTGATAATCCTAGCAGGCAGATGGTATCATCCCCCAGTTCAAGTTGAGAAGACAGGTTCCGAGAGAACAAATACATTTACAAAGTTAAACTGAGTTTAGAATACTGTTTAAATTCTCTTATTCCCAAACATACACTGGCAACACAATGCTACTTCGTGCATGACAGAAATGAAATTATTCAATTTGGTTGTCTTTTCCTAATAGACATCCAGGTCAGAAAGAAAATCCCCACGGCCTAGAAGCTGGGTTCTGAAAAGTAGGATTAGTCTCCCTGGTGGGACAATGTGTTCATCGGTTCAATGTTAATGACCCTCACTCGCATGCCAACCAGGCCTACTTAAATATAACAGCCCTGTGAACTACAAACTATCTCCAGCCCAAATTCCTTCTACTACAATTTAATCCCATTTATTCTTTGTTCACCCTCCAGAGGAAAGGGAAGTATCTGGTAATCTTCTTTCTTTTAATGAGACTGCCACCCTTTTCAAAAAATCATAATTTATAGTGTTTCCTACACAGTAGCCAAGAAATCTCACTCTACTCACACTGGCCAGCCTCTGATTATTTATATATTCAATCTTTATTGCATTTACACAGTATCCTTACCCCGAAGAGCTCAAGGTTCTAGGCGAGAACTTTTAAGTAGCAAACATTATTTCAACATAATGAGCCTGACTGTCTCTCAGAAGGGAAGCGGAATATCATAAATTTGGTCAGAAAAGGGTCAGTAATTCTAAACAATCCAAGCCCACTTTGTAAATTCCGAGTGCTCAGAGCAGGGTACTGTGCAGGGTACTATCACAGGGCAGAGAGGCTGGACTAGAGTCAGAGGGGAAATGGTTTTGCTGCAGTTGTTCAGGTAGAAAGAGAAGCATCAGCTCCCAGTACAGATCACGTGTTGTAGTGTGTACAGGGAGCTATGGGAGCACAGTCTCCTGGGAAGGGAGAAGCCGGGATGGGTAGAGGGAGTGGAGACTGCAGAAGCTATGATGTGAGAAGGATGATTTCTTCTGTAAAGACAGCTCACAGAAAGAAAAAGGAAAAAAAAAAAAAAAGAGGTGAGAGAGAAAGACAAAGGAACCCAATGACTTCTATAAAGTAACAAGTGTGTAGGAGATTATGGGAAATGCTGACCTTGAAGTAAATACTAACAACACCCAGGATCTAAGCATCAGTGGGCAAGGGGGCTAAATAGATTAAGGTGGTTCCTTTGAACATAGCCTTCACTCCAGTTTTCCCAAATACACTGTGACAGTAAAGGAATTAACTAGATCATGACGTGAAGGCTACAGATTGCTAACTTAAGGGTCTTCCAGGAGGCATGGCCATGGAGTAGCAGGGATGGGATCATATCTGCCCCCCAAACAATAAATAGATACAAGAGAACCAAACAGAATTCATCAACTATAGCTGAAACATCCGCAGCCTCAGGTGGGTGGCTGAGGCGAGAAAGGAAGGGCACAAGTTGAAAGCCCAACACAGGAAATTAGAACTCGGAGTGGCATAGCACCATGCCATTTTGCCTTGATACTCAGCAAGCAGTGAGGGCAGCTCCCGGTGCTGGAGGAAAGAGAAGAAACCTTAAGACTTCTCAGTGTTTGACTGGGGGGTGAGGGGGGTAGCCTTCTGAACTGAAGGCAACAACACACACAATAAATAAATAAATAAATAAATAAATAAATAAATACAGAAAGCATTTGCTACCCTAAAACAGCCCAACCCAGCCCCCACCCCACCCACCGTGAAACCTATAAACAAGGGAAGCCTAGAGATCACAACAATAACACCACCAGCTGGCCAGCAATAACCAGCCCAATAAATGCACAAACAGAGGGAGTCGGGCGGTAGTGCACTGGGTAGTGCACCTAACGCAAAGTGCAAGGACAGGCTTAAGAATGCCGGTTCAAGACCCTGGCTCCCCACCTGCTGGGGGGTCACTTCACAGGTGGTGAAGCAGGTGTGCAGGTGTCTATCTTTCTCTCCCTCTCTCTCTGTCTTCCCTTTCTCTCTCCATTTCTCTCTTTCCTATGCAAAAACATCAATGACAGTAATAATTACAACAATGATAAAACAACAAGGGCAACAAAAGGGGAAAAAATGGCCTCCAGGAGCAGTGGATTCATAGTGCAGGCACCAAGCCCCCGCAATAACCCTGGAGGCAAAAAAAAATGCGCAAGCAGAGAAACAGAACTAAACCAGCTAGCATTGCCCTATCAGTCAGACAGAAATGAAGCAGAGAGACCAGAGAAGGACTATAGAAGCCTCGTCATGAAGACTCTCCAGGAATCTAAGTAGGGTGTGGAGAAACATACGCAAGAGTCGATGGGATTTTTCAGTTGGCTAATTTAGGAAACATTCCGCGCCTGTTTCTTTTTGTAATATTTTTATATACTTATTATTGGATAGAGACAGAGAGATATTGAGAGGGGTGGGAAGATAGGAAGAGAAAGAGACAGACACACCTGAGGCTTCACCCCTTGTGAAACTCTCCCCTGCAGATGGGGAACGGGGGCTTGAACCTGGGTCCTGGCATACTGTAGGTATGCACTTGTAAAATGATTTACCTCGTACAAAATACATAAAATAAGCCTAAAACTGTAAAAAACTAAATAGCCAGTCTTGGCTTCTCACCCATGCCCTGTGTCTGTACTTCCTTCTGCATTCAACAGCCTTATTTTTCGCTTCAGCACCAACACTCTGTTTTCTTTTCATGACAATGTAGTTTGTTCCCACTGTCCTCCAGCTCCACCGCTAGAACAGAAGTACCAGGTGGGCTAGTCGGTGGTCCCAGCAACCGCAGAGACACCAGCACCAGTCCAGAGAGGGACGACTGGACTGGGCACAGGGAACAAACTACCAACATCTTGGATTTGACAGATCTAGTTATAGACAAGTGTGTGCGTCCTCAGAGCCGCAGGAAATGGCTTGGTCTTCTGTTTTTCCACGCGGGGCCACCTCTGATACAGCAAGGGCACAATGAGTGGCAGCAGCTTCATTGCTGACGGAGGACTGGTTAATGAGTTACAACTGCCTAGCATAGCACAGAGAGGTGAGGAAATTTGAAGAGGGCCAAGTTGAGCAACAGAGTGATTTAAATGTTAGGAAATAGGATTGAGGATGAGCAGCTCAGGGAATTGGGGTTATTTAGCCTGGAGGAGAGGGTTGGACGATGGTAGATGGCAAGCAAAAAGCAGCTGTTCCCCCTTTTTAAAAACCTAATCCATGTAATGAAATGCAGGAGGTGATGTGTTAGAATGAACTCACCCAGGGAATGGGTTGTTTTTGTTTTTAACGTACATTTGTGTTATGACTTTGGGGAACCCTCGACTTTAAATTATGCTAGAGAATTGCAGTTGGAGAAAATCACAATGGAAATAGCTACAATGGAGTGTTCAGATTGAAATTAAATTGAATATTACAAAAGCACTTAACATGCAAACAAAACTGAATGACGTGTGTGCGCGTGTGCGTGTGTGTGTGTGTGTGTGTGTGTGTGTGTGTGTGTCACACCTCGGTAGGTTTACAGTATACTCACTATTTATTTCCAAGACAACCATTTATATTCAGTAAGATCTGGTACAGATATGATTTACTGCAGGATTTTTTCCCGGAAAACAAACGAACCTAGAACTTTCTGGGTCACAGAAAAATACAAACTAATTAACATGATGGAGTTTTACAGGATCTTGATTTGGAAATGAGAAGTATCAGGCTTTGATGATCTGGAATAATTGTTTTCACTTTCATTTCACTCTATGTGATTTACTTTATAAAAACATGTCAATTGCATCCCATTACAAATGCATTAGAATGAATTCCAACTTCAAAACGTATCACCGTAAGAATCTCTCGGAGGAGATTTACTTTGGAACTTTACAAAGTGGTCTTCATATGCAGAATTTAATAAGAATGTGAGGCTCCAGCAGACCTGCATTCTGATTTCACTCAAGGAATGGCTACCTGCCTTGGTCATTTTCTTCATAGGATTTTTTTTTCCTCACTGGTGAGCTGAAATTCACCTCTAAAATGAGATTACATTTTGTCAGATGTTCTCTGAAAAATAATTATTCCCATATAGAGAGTGTATGCAAGATGCAAATACTCTCTGTAATTCCTGTTCATCACCAACAGGTCTTCAAGCAAGTACTATCGACTTAGCAACAAGTGAGCCTGTTAGATGATGCCGCCAGCGGCTGTATTGGCAGGCATTCTGTACAAAGCTGAGGACTCTAGAATGCATGTCTTCCCATTTCAAAGAAACTTACAAAAATAACTGACAACACAGGAAGAGTAACCAGAATCTGGAAAGCACTTAATGATATATTCTTGTTTATATTTAATGTATTTTATTTTATTGGATAGAGACAGAAATTGAAGAGGGTTGAGGAGATGGGTCCTTATACATGGTTAATATGTGCCTAACCAGGTGCACCACAGCCCGGCCCCGGGATATATTTTATACAACTGGGATTCAAACTTGCAGCAAAATGTTGACAGTGCTGGGATAGCGCAGTGGTCCAGACAATGGATTCTGAAATGAGATAGTCTGGGTTCACCCCATGGCTCCATAGTTTGCCAGCTCTAAAGCAACTTCACACCTTCCCTCTGTAAGATGGATCTACCAAGAGCAAAGCTTTGGAAGTAAACTCAAATACTGTGTAGAAGACATCACAGTATCACGTACATAGTGGAAATTCAAGGGGGCCAGTGCAGCACGAAACACAAGTTCAAGTCCCCGGCTCCCCACCTGCAGGGGGGTGGCTTCACAAGCAATGAAGCAGGTCTACGTGTCTATCTTTCTCTCTCCCTCTCTGTCTTTCCTTACTCTCTCCATTTCTCTCTGCCCTATCCAAAAAAAAAAAAAAAAAAAAAGGAAAAAGTGGCCAGGGGAGCAGGGCAGGCACCAAGCCCCTTCAATAACCCTGGAGGCAAAAAGAAAAGTTCAATAACTGTTGTTAAGATGCTAACTTTCATGTGTATGTAAACACAGAAGTCCAATCTTCATTCCTACACTGCAAATCTATGAAATAGTGAGTTTCAAACTAGCATGTGTTTATTTTACTGTGGATTTATTTATATTTTTTGGTGGGGGTATATTTTCTTGTATGTCATTCCCTTATTCTCATTCCAGTTTTGCTGATGAAATGGGAGGTGGCAAAATGACTGCAGTCCTATGCTTTCACAAGTGTTTAAAGCTTCTGCAGAAGGCTGTTACTTTAAGAATATATTTCCAGGGAGTCGGGCAGTAGCGCAGCGGGTTAAGCTCACCTAGTGCAAAGCACAAGGACCGGCTTAAGGATCCTGGTTCGAGCCCCCGGCTCCCCACCTGCAGGGTGGTCGCTTCACAAGTGGCGAAGCAGGTCTGCAGGTGTCTATCTTTCTCTCCTCCTCTTTGTCTTCCCCTCCTCTCTCCATTTCTCTCTGTCCTATCCAACAACAACTACATCATTAACAACAACAATAACCACAACAATAAAAAAAAAGAATATATTTCCAGGCAAGCTTATCTTTTCAACTTGGTTGTTTACATTTCAAAAGCAATATGGCAAAAATGCAAGGAGAATGTCAATGTTACACAGCCTTAGGTTCCACACCTTCAGATACAGTGAAAGAGTGAAGTCTCCTCCTCAGGGCTGCCGAAGAGTCTTAACAGATACATGAGCGCCACCTTTTGGCGCAAATGAATCACACATTTCATCCCCCCCCCCCCCCCCCCCCGCTGTTGTGTGAGATGTGACCATTCTAAAGCTGATCCAAACCCAGAGAAAATCAAAAGGGTTACACTATCTATTTTTGAAAGTTAGTTTAACCTTGGAGATAATGAGCCAGATGCTTATTTTATTTCTCCTATGATAACTCCGAAAGTCAACTGCTACACTTCAGTCTGATCATTTATCTAGTGGGTCCAGAACCCGCCTACCTCCCTACTCCTAACACATACTTAACCCAAACAAAGTTCGGTACAGAGAGCACTGACTCCACATGGCTGTGTCATGTCTGTGGATCTTGCTACAGAGCTGTCCCACCAACCTGGACTGACTGCTGGTCAGTCTCCCTGCCCCGAGTCCCTCACTCTATGCCGTGCCATTGCTAAGCCAGCCTTCCAGAGCTGCTTTTTGTTTTCCATAGCATTTGAACTTTTATTAATGAAGAAAGCACATAGTGATATATATGGAATATAGAGAATTAAACCCATGAATTTGGGGGGGGAGGGGGAATAAAAGGCAAAGATAGTACAGAGCGACCTCTTAGCTGAGCTCGACCTCAAATAAATCCCTCTCTCCATTGTTACTGGTCATCTCTATCAGGAACAACAAAACAGACCCCTTTGTGGGCCCCCCATAGGACCTTACCCTCAACTTGGATCAATAACGGTAGAGAATGTTCCATTCTCTGAAGGGAGGCTGGACAACATACTCTATGCTCCATCTGAGGAAGATGGATCCTGAAATTGGGGCAGCTTGGAATGTTCCTACTCATGACCACAGAATGTGAGCTCAGATCTACAGGGATGCAGAGGTCACATAGGACTACAGCTTTAGGGAAACTGTGGTGGATTGCAGTGGGGAGAGTGAAGATTCAGAACTCTGTTGGTGGGAATGGTGTGGATTCAAACCCCTGTCAACATGTAATTCTGTACTGTAAAAATAAACAAAAACAAATAGATAAAATAAAAGACTACCTCCTGGCGCTTCACACTTTCACTATTAAATTGCGGTCTGGTCCTTTGGGTAGAGTGGCAGCTTTGGAGAGATGATATTTCTGAGTAAATGGTAACTGTCCTGCAGAAATCAATGTGGGATGTAGGGCTGGGTGGCGGAGCACCTAGTTAAGTACATATGTTACAGCGTGCCAGGACTGGGGCTCAAACCCCCAGTCCCCACCTGCAGGGAGGAAGCTTTGCGAGTGGTGAAGCAGGGTGGCAGGTGTCTCTCTGTCTCTGTTTCTCTCTATCTCCCCCTTCCCTCTCAATTTCTGGCTGTCTCTATCCAATAAATAGATAAAGCTTTAAAATTTTTAAAAATACGTTGTTTTTTTTTTAAAAAAAGAAATCAATGCGGAATGAGAAGTGATGGTCACCAAGTCCATTGCACCATCAAGGTCTGAGAGGTTGTGCCTTGCCCAGCAGAAACACAAATTCCACTAACAAGCAGTTGTGACTAATTAAGACAGAAACATAAACACTAATTTTCTCTTTCGAAGCGGATTACACCCTTAGAAAGCATTTAAATATGGGTAACACCTGAAGGCACTGTGGACAAATTGCTAAGTCGCTAAATGTATCGGGACCAAGAACATTTGGGAACCTCAATTTCAGCATGAGATCACAGGTGGAGAAAGGTTGCAGGTAGAGGCAGTAAGGACAGGGCTCCTGCCATATGCAGATGAGGCCATCGGCCCAGAACAAGAAGACCCTGGCATCCCTGATGGCCTGGCAGAGGGCAAGCTTTGAGAGTGGTGAAGCAGGGCTGCAGGTGTATGTGTCTCTCTCTCTCTCTCCCTCTCTATCTCTCTCTCCCCTCTTAACTTCTGGCTGTCTCTATCCAACAAATAAATAGATAATTTTTTCTTCTTTATTTTTATTTATTTTCCCTTTTGTTGCCCTTGTTTTTTATTGTTGTTGTAGTTATTATTGTTGTTGATGATGTCATCATTGTTGGATGGGACAGAAAGAAATGGAGAGAGGAGGGCAACAGAGACAGAGAGGGGGAGAGAAAGACACCTGCAGACCTGCTTCACCGCCTGTGAAGCAAATCCCCTGCAGGTGGGAAGCCGGGGGTTGGAACCCGGATCTTTACGCTGATCCTTCCGCTTTGCGCCACGTGCGCTTAACCCGCTGCGTTACTGCCTGGCCCCCTAAAGATACATTTTTTTAAAGGGTAATATTTTATATAAATACCTGTGTGTTAAAAGGCCCAGGAGAAACAGGAAGGATCATAAAAGAGTATTGCTCTTTAGTGACTAATTACTTGACAATAAGGTAGACAACGTAGAAGAAATAGAAGTCTTAGAAACATGCAACAACCCCAATGCTGACTCAGGAAGAAAGCAAAACTGAGCAGGCTCATCAACAGTAATCAAAAGCCTCCTAAAAAGTACAAGCTCTAACTTCAGGGGGAACAAACCAAAAAACAAACAAATGGAAAGCATCCAACTAAAAGGCTTTGACACTGTGAAATAAACTTGCATCAAAAAAAAGAAAAATACAGTCGGGGGCTGGGCAGTAGCAGCGGGTTAAGCACAGATGGCACGAAGCCAAGGACTGGTATAAGGATCCTGGTTTGAGCCCCCAGTCCCCCACTTGCAGGGGGGTCGCTTCATGAGCAGTGAAACAGGTCTACAGATGTCTTTCTCTCCCCCTCTGTCTTCCCCTCCTCTCTCCATTTCTGTCTGTCCTATCCAACAATGACAGCAATGGCAACAATAGCAATAATGACAAGGGCAACAAGGACAACAAAATGGGGGGGAGAATAGAGTCAAAAAGATATCCTATGACTGGGTAATGAAGTTATGGGACAAGGGCTGGGCAGTGGCACACCAGATTAAGCACACATAGTAAGAAGCACAAGGACACACACAAGGATCCCGGTTCCCCACCTACAGGAGGACTGCTTCGCAAGAGATGAAGCAGGTATACAGGTGTCTCTCTTTCTCTCTCCCTCTCTGTCCCCCTCCTCTCTCAATTTCTCTCTGCCCTATCCAATAAAAAGAAAAAATGGCCACCAGGAGCAGTGGATTCATAGTGCAGGCACCGAGTCCCAGCAATAACCCTGGAGGGAGGCAAAAAAAGGAGGAGGAGGAGTTATAGGACATACTCCCATTGAAGTGCTACTCAGCAATTTTAAAAATATATATGATATTGTGTGTTTGGGAACAAAACAGATGGGAGTGGAGGTGATTATGCATAGCAAAGTAAGGAAGAAATGGATATATGGAATATAAAGAGTTAAAACTTAAAAAAAAAAACTAAAAAGAGCCAACCTATCTGTCTTCTTCTTCTAGCGTTTGCCCTTCTTCCGTAGCCAGTCAACAGCGTCAGGTTGAGCCTGATGTAAAGTTTCGAGACCTCCTTTGAATCTGGAGAGGTGGCAGTCGTTGACTATGTGGGTCAGTCTGTCTGTAGCCGCAGGGGCAGTTCGGGTCGTCTCTGGCTCCCCAGCGATGGAACATAGGCGCACCGGCCATGGCCTGTTCGATAGCGATTGAGGAGGGCCCAATCATAACGTGCTAGGTCAAAGCCGGGTTGACGCCTGCAGGGCTCTGTGATGAGGTGTTTGTTCTTGACCTCAGCTGACTGCCAACTCTGTTTCCAAGAGTCTGGAACAGAGAAGTTCAGTGTAGGCGTAGGGGACCAGATTGGGTGACGAGACGTCAAGCGTTGGACAGGGTGGGCGAAGATATCCGCGTATATTGGCAGGTCCGGTCGAGCGTAGACGTGGGAAATGAGCTTAGATGATGCCGCATCCTGACCTTGAGAGAGTTCTGGTGGTTATTGCTGGAAAGAGGGGGGTGAGGGCATAGAGCTTTAGTGGTGGGAGTGGTGTTGAACTATACCCCTATTATCTTAGAATCTTATAAGTCACTAATAAATGTTAAAATAAAAACATCCTAGAGAATGAGGAAAAGTACTTGCACATGTCTGGCAGGGAGGCTAGTAGCTAAAATAAACCAAAACAAACAACATGAAACTCAACACCAAAAAATAAGCCTTTAAAATGGAGAGAGAAGTTTGAGTCAAGATGTGTGTGCACCGACTTGTAGTAGCCGAACCCGGAAGCAACCCAGGTGTCCAACAACAGATGAGTGGCTGAGCAAGTGGTGGTCTATATATATACACAACGGAATACTACTCAGCTATTAAAGATGGCGATTCCGCCATTTTCAACCCATCTTGGATGGAGCTTGAAGAAAGCTTATTAAGTGAATTAAGTCAGAAACCAAAGGATGGATATGGGATGATCTCACAGACAGAAGTTGAAAAGCAAGATCAGAAGAGAAATCACTAAGCAGAACCTAGATTACAGTTGGCGTATTGCACCAAAGTAAAAGACTGGGATGTGAGGGGGGGGAGAATACAGGTCCTGGAAAAGGATGACAGAGGACCTAGTGGGGGTTGTATTGTTATGTGGGAAACTGAGAAATGTTACGCATGTGCAAACTATTGTATTCACTGGCAACTGTAAAACATTAATCCCCCAGTAAGGGGGTTAAATGTGTGTGCATGCACACACACTGAAGGAAGCTTTGGTGCTGTGGTGTCTTTCCTTCTCTCCCAGTCACCGTTTCTTTTTATCTATTTTCCCTCCACTCTCAGGGCATGACAGAAAAAGGAGGAAAAGAAAGAGGAGGCAGAGGCGGGAGGAAGAGAAAGGTTATGAGCAGACACTTCTCCAAAGAGGACATCAGATGGGCCAACAGGTACATGAAAAGGTCACCCTTTTTTTTTTGAGGGAAATGCAAATCACAGCCCCAAGGAGATATGACCTATGACCTCACACCCATCAGCACGTCTGGATCCAAAAGACAAGGAACATCTCCTGTTGAACCTCCACAAAGAGGAGGAGACCCTCCGTGCACTGTGAATGGGAATATAAATTGGTGTTAGCCACTACAGAAAGTCATACAGTATTTTCTCAAAAAAAAAAAATTTTTCAAAATAGGGCTGCCATGACATCTGTTAATTCCACTTCTAGGTCTTTATCTGAAAGAAAGAAGAAAGAAATATCTGCACCTCCAGGTTCATGGCAGCGTTGCTCACATTAGCCAAGGCACAGAAATAGCCCAGGTATGGTTCACACTTGCACACATTCGTGCCTGAACACTGAAATACACATTCTCTTGGACAGAGAACTTCCCAAGACCCAGGTGCCATGTCCTGGCTGTATTTTCCTTCCTGGAAACCTGGGTCCGTGTTTGATCTGCGCCTGCAGTAGGCAGTGTCCACTGACAGCATCTGCTCAGTGAAAAGGAAAGGTTCAAGGTCTTAATTCTCCAGCTCCACTGTCTTTGATCAGAAGACTCCTGACATGCTGTAAAGAGAAAGACGTGATGGTTTGGGGTGGTGACGGCTCGTGGCTTCACGGTACAAAGTCAGTGAGCACCAGGGTCCCGTATGCAGCTTACTCCAGCCTGCTGGCTCCATCCCTTCATGTTCTTCTTAGAGAACCCGGAACCCAAGTCCAAGAGCCAAGCCTGTACTTCCCTTCCAGGTTAGACTGCACAGCCCATCACCCCAATCCCAGTTTCTCTCAGAATCCTTCTTTCCCCTCAAACCAAAACCTCTACAAACCCATGGCTGCCCATCTTGTCCATCTCAGCAGGGCCACCCCCCACCCGATTCCCTGTGTCCTCCACAGAGTGACAGGAAACCACATTGTTCAGTCCCCTGCATGTGATACGCAGCGGACAGCCTTGCCCTCTGCTCACATGGTGAGAAGCTCAAGGACCAGCGTAAGGATTCCAGTTCGAGCCCCAGGCTCCCCACCTGCAGGGAAGCCACTTCTCAGGCAGTGAAGCAGGTCTGCAGGTGTCTATCTTTCTCTCCCCCTCTCTAAGTCTTCCCCTCCTCTCTTCATTTCTCTCTGTCCTACCCAACAACAACGACATCAGTAACAACAACAATAATAACTACAACAACAATAAAACAAGAGCAACAAAAGGGAACAAATAAAAATAAAATGAAAAAGGATTCAATAAATATTTTAGGGGCCAGGTGGCAGCACACCCAGTAAAGCACACACAT
Source organism: Erinaceus europaeus (assembly GCF_950295315.1). NCBI lineage: Eukaryota > Metazoa > Chordata > Mammalia > Eulipotyphla > Erinaceidae > Erinaceus > Erinaceus europaeus. The sequence continues at coordinate 7,899,555 of NC_080180.1, read as the reverse complement.
TACCATGTGCAAGGACCTGGGTCCAAGTCTCTGTCCCCACCTGCAGGTGTCTCTCCTCTCAGTCTTTCCCTCTATGAAAAAGGCAGGAAGGCAGGACAAAAGGAAGGAAAGGAGGCAGGGAGCAATGGAAAGCAAACTGGCTACCAGGAGCTCATGCAGACACCAAGCCCTGGAGGATTGCTAACCCTGGTTGCAAAAAAAGAGAATGAACCAATTTCTGAAAATAAATAAGCAAAATCAAGAGAATGGTGGTGTTGCTTAATGTTCTCCTTCTGGCTCATCTATGTGTCCTTGAAGATTTGCTCAAGCCCTCAGTCTGCTTCCTGTCTTCTTCCCTAGCTGATCTTGTCCAGACTGCCCTCCGTGTCTGTATGTCTTTGTCCTTGGCATATCTAGCTATAAGTACCTAAGCTTACTGTCTTCAAACTCAGAAAAGCAATCTAGTATTTAAGGAGTTAGAAAACAATGTACATTGAACCTATTAGAAGGCAAATATGCTTCCAGCACTTAAGAGGGAAAATTCAAGAATCCACAAGCAATAAAGGAATGCAAACGGTGACAAGATGTACGAGACTAAAACTGAGGCAAAATAAGAGGCTCCGGGTATAAAAAGGAAGATGAGATGGGAGAGCACTTGAAAGAAATGAATTTCCAAAAACAGAGTATTTACTGTGGTTTTAAAAAGAAAAGTGGTTTATTTTTCAAAAGATGATTTAACTTGGTGGCAACAACACACGAAGGATTGAAGAACCACATAATGCTTCTCAGATACAAAGGTGACGAGAGGCTCTGAATAAAAAGAAAATTGAGATGTGAAATACAAGAGAGAGTTCACAATACTTAGGAAAAAGTAATTGAAAAAGAAAAAAACAAGAAAGTAAAGGCGAAAACAAATCATTTATTGAAGGGTAAGGCAGAAAATAAGGACAACTGTATAAGAAGAAGCAACATCCACTGAGAGAGAGAGAGACACAGAGAGAGAGAAAAGAATAAAAGAAGACTCACCTCAAGACAGAGGAAAAGTAAGTGCCTTAAAGCTGGTGAACTATCTGTGACAAAGGAACAAGAATATTATTGACATATGTGGGGGAGAGGCTGAGATAAAGTGAAGCAGCTGGGATGTGGAACGGGGATTAAAGATAGCCTTAGGGTGTATTAAAAGACTTAAACAAAAACAGGTGACACACAAAGGGAATAAATCATCTGCACAGAAAGACACAACACCTGTACAGCCCCAGCGAGAAAGTCTAGTTACTATGAAGTAGACATCAAAGAAAGTGTAATGGTTACGGAACCCAGGGAGATCACAGCCCACGTAGGGTGAGCAAGGCAGGAACTTGTACCTCCGTGAGCATCATCAGAGGGGACAACATGGAGCGCTGGATTCTGACAGTGAAGGTGACGGGCACCTGGCATGTTAGAGAAAAGAAAGGGCCGAGGTGATCACTAAAACTAGACCAAACAAAGTCAGACGCACTAAACCATATTCCAGGGTGATAAAGGAAGTGAGAGAGACAGAGACATGAGGTTGGTGCAAACTGGACTTAAAGAAACTCATCTTAAGACAAATGAGGAGAAAGGAATTTAAGTTGACATGTCAAAGTTGCCGCGGACCACCACAGTGGATGAGCAGCATGAGGGTCAGGGGTCTTGAAGGCAACCTCCCCGGTGGATCAGGAGTCGGCGCGAGAGAGAACAGATAGACACCACACTCTATTGGAGGGTGAATCTGGACTCATTTTAATAGTGAAACTGCATTAGCTTTTATACTTTTTTCAGGTTACATTCAGGTTGCCTAAACAACTAGCTGATAAAAAAGTAGCAGTAAGCATCATAGTCTTGTGGCTTTGGCAGGCAGGCTATATGTTACTCCCCTATTTCTGTAAAGAATAGTACAATGCTTAGTATCGCCCTGTTCTCAGGGGAGGTCATACCCAGAATTGTTTTTGACTTTTGCGGAGGGCTATTTCTATCATTAATCTTCTATGGGGGGCTTACAGATCTTTGCCTAGTCGTGGACCACTGCTCATCTAGGTCTGGTACAGTTTAACTATTAATCTTTCTTTGTTTCAATATGTCAACTTGTACCTGGGAGGCCTCAATCTCTGTATTCTTTCTTTGAGGGGCAGGTAATAACATGACTTCTTTTGTCCGTCTATGTTGACCCACCTTCCCCACTTTCATAATGTAACTTTCAAATATGCCCCTGTGTAAGGGAGAGGGGGTGCTTCTGACTCTCCATTCCCACCAGGCACTGCCAAAGTGTTATTAATCAATTATGACACTATAATTATTTGTAACAATAACGGGGGGAGAATGCATCGTCCCATTCCCATCCTCCTGCCCAGCTTCCTTGAAGTCTGAATGCAGGTCCAGAGGAGATGACCCTGTTAGGCTCCCTGGCATCGTGACGGGTCGGCGCAAAAGTCCTGCATTAGAGTGGCATGGCAGCAAGTCAAGATAGTTTCAAGGGGGCTGGGCAGTAATGCAGTGGGTTAAGCACACATGGCATGAAGCACAAGGATCTTAGTTCGAGCCCCCAGCTCCCCACCTGGGGGGGGATCACCTCACAAGTGGTGAGGTAGGTCTGCAGGTGTCTATCTTTCTCTTCCCCTCTCTGTCTTCCCCTGCTCTTTCCATTTCTCTCTGTCCTGTCCAACAACAACAGTAACAACGATAATAACAACAAATATAACAAGAGCAACAAAATGGGGGAAATGGTCTCCAGAAAAAGTGGCTTCATAGTGCAGGCACCAAGCCCCAGTGGTAATCCTGGAAGCAAAAAAGCAAAAAAGAAAATAGATTTCCAAGATTCAGAGGTGGAACAGGGGAGACAGCATCATGGCGATTCAAAAGGTCTTTCCTGCCTGACACTCTGAGGTCCCAGGTTCAATACCCAGCATTACGAGAAGCCACAGCTGCTTCATTCTGTTTGTTCCTCTCATTAAAATAATATATAATAATATATATTATATATAATATATAATAATATATAAATATATATATATTTCTAAGGAGGACAATAGCCATCACTGGGGACTCTGAGTGAGACTTCACATGTATGATGATGTATACTGGAAGCCTACATAATGTTCTAAACCAACATAATTTCAGCAGAGAAGTACAAAGGGCTTAGAGAGGAGCTGACAGAAGGTAGGGGAGAGAGGATTTCCCTGTGCATATGCCAAACGCAGAACTGTACCTATACACTGAATAGGGGGAAATCATTCCACTCAGGGGACAAGTGAAGAAAGGTCAATCAAATATCATCAGCAAAAGAAATAAGTAATGGGGGGTTGGGCAGTAGCACAGCAAGTTAAGTGCACTTGTCGCAAAGCGCAAGGAGTGGTGTAAGGATACCGGTTTGAGCCCCGGCTCCCCACCTGCAGGGGAGTCGCTTCACAGGCAGTGAAGCAGGGCTGCAGGTGTCTATCTTTCTCTCCCCCTCTCTGTCTTCCCCTCCTCTCTCTGTTTCTCTCTGCCCTAACAATGACATCAATAACAACAGCAATAATAACTATAACAATTAAAAAAAAAAAAAAACAAGGGAAACAAAAGGGAAAATAAATTTTTTTTAACTTTTTTTAATTAAAAACAAAAGAAGACAGAGCAGCACAACTGTGTTTCTCTCCTCTCCCGGGTCAACTAGGAATACCAAAGGAGACCACTGGGGACTGCAACAAGACAGGACTAGAACAACTTCAGGAACCCACCAAATCACCAGTGAGTGCAAACACGTGTGGCTCACGGACAGAGAGGAGCCTAGGGAGAGATTAAATGGCTGGTAACAGTCTGGCAGTTTACCAATTGAGACACCACCTCCAGTCTGTTTCACCAACAAAAAGATGGCTGAAGGGAGGAGAGGACTCCCCTAAGACTCACCAAATGTAACTGTGAGTCTCTATTGCTACAGCCCTCAGACTCCGGGGTGGGGCAGAGGTTCTGGGCTGATACAAGGCTGACACAAGGGGACAGAGAACTAACGAGGAAACTCAGGAGAAGATCTATATCTTGGTGGCCTAGCAGTGGGGCTGTAAGAGTCTCTTTGCAAAACCACTGGATTATCCCTGGTCAGGAGTCACTGACTAAGCTAAGAAGCCTACTTATAGTTTAAAAGCCCTCAGGTTCCCATGGCCTACAGGGAAGAAAAAGAACAAAAGAGGTTTTTAAGCCACTGTGCTCCAACTCAGGGATTAAAATACTATTGAAACAACTGTCAATTTCCACAACTGTGAACCCTTTAACTACCTTACTAAGATACAAGTCAATCCAGGCAAGAGTGATCAGTAATTTGAAAAGTACTCAGAGAGGGACCTCATAACATATTATATAAAATGGTTAAACCAAAAGAAGAAATGTTGGAGAAATGAACCAGGACAAGAATCCAGCTAAAACCCCCCAAAGATTGAAGCACAAAATAATAAGGTCAACATCCAAACACTAGTTAAGGAAATAATCACAGGAGTGAGTAAAAAGTTTGAAAGAATTGTCATCAGAAATGCAAAAACAACAAGTGAGACTATGGAAGAAAAAACTAATTAGCTGAAGGTTATTAGAGAGCTGAAAGCTGAAATAGCTGGGCTACGAACACAACTAGCTGAAGAAGCTAAAATAATATCAGAACAGGGAAACAAAATAGATGAACTCCAGAAATCAGTACAGGGGACAGAGGATAGAATAAATGAGGTTGAAGACAGAATTAGCAAGATCGAGGATGAATTAGAGACAACTAAAAAAGAAGTAAGAGATCTCCAAAAGAGATTAAGAGATACTGAAAACAACAACAGAGACCTATGGGATGACTTCAAAAGAAATAGTATGCACATTATTGGCTTACCAAAGAAAGAAAGATTATTATTATTCTCCGCGATCCAAAAGAAGATAATAGTGTGTCCTTTGGGACAAAATGGATGCAACTGGAGGTGATTATGCTTAGCAAAACAGGTAAAGAGGTGATAGGTGACTACCTGCCTGACGGTTTCACTCATATCTATAATTGCAAATCAAACAAAACAAACAAACCAGAAGTGAACAGTCCCTACGACTTTCTGAGAACTCTGATGATTATCGTTGGGAGGTTGGGGGGCACAGAACTTTAGTGGTGGGTGCAGTGTGTAATCTAACAATCCTGAAAACCACTATCAGTTCACAAATTTAAAAAATGGTTTGTAAAAAATAAATAAAACAATGACCCTGGGTCCATGCTCCCAGAGGGACAGAGAATGGGAAAGCTATCAGGGGAGGGGGTGGGATATGGAGATTGGGTGGTGGGAATTGTGTGGAGTTGTACCCCTCCTACACTATGGTTTTGTTCATTAATCCTTTCTTAAATAAAAAATAAATAAATAAAACATCTGTCAACTTCTGGCTGTTCAGATCCCTTCCATAGCGACCAAACCTGTATCCAACCAGACACACAGACTTTGCTGCTGATTCCATTGGTGTCACTGACTGGTCAGAGAAATCCCTTGAATTTCTCTCACAGAACTGGTCTCTGCACCTCTGCAATCAGGCACAGCTGTCGTGCACACCCATGTAAGGAGTCATCATAGCTCCTGGGGCCCTTGTGAACCCCTGGATCATGTAGTCCAAAATGGTCCAGTTCAACGAGTCTAAACTCCAGCAACAACCTTCTCGCAAATGATAATGTTCACATTTCACAGACACGGAAAGCAGATCACAGAGAGGTTAAGAGAAGTCCCCAAGGTCATGCAGCTGGCAAATGAGGAAGCTGGGATACCAACCCAAACATTTCAGCTTCAGAATCTGTGCTTGTATCCCGTACATTACACCAAGGATCAGTTAAAAGGGAATTAACGGGGGCCGGGTGGTGGCGCACCTAGTTGAGCACACGTTATATATAGTGCTCAAGGACCCAGGTTCGAGTGCCCCATCCCCACCTGCAGAGGGAAAGCTTTGTAAATGGTGAAGCAGTGCTGCAGGTGTCTCTCTGCCTCTCTCCCTCTCTATCTCCCTCTAGATTTCTGGCTGTCTCTACCCAATAAATATTTTTAAAAAACTGAAAAAAAAAGGGAATGTATGAAAGTACACATTAGCAAGCTCATCAGAGTAGGCTTTAAACAGACCTTTTCTCTTTCCACCCCATCTTTTTCTAATCATCACTGAACAAACTCTCTTAAACACACACACACACACACACACACACACACTCTTTTCATTTCTTCCTGGCATGAGAATACTTGCAGTAAACAGTCCTTTTCCAGAGAACAACATTGAGACAATCAGGGAAATTCCTTTGGAGTGGTTAGGACTCTTAACATCTCTAGCTAGTTTGGAAAGGAGCTATCCCAGGCCCTCCACCAATCTCTGCTAGGACCCCACCTCCAAAACACAAAGCTAACTCTGCATCTACTATTAAAACACCAAGTTCTGGGGTCAGGCAGTGGTATACCTGATTAAGTGCACATATCACCGTGTGCAAGGACCCAGGTTCAAGTCCCGGTCCCCACCTGCAGGGGGAAAGCATCACAAGCAGTAAAGCACTACTACAGGGATCTCTCTCTCTCTCTCTTTCTCTCTCTCCCCTCCATCCCTCCCTCCCTCTTTCTCTATTTGACCAGCTAACTTCCCTCTCAATATCTCTCAGTTCTATCAAATTAAACAAAGTTTTAAAATCTTTTTTTTTTTTTTTTTTACCAGAGCACTGTTCAGCTCTGGCTTATAGTGGTGTGGGAGATTAAACCTGGGATTTAGGCGTCCCAGGCATGAGAGTCTCTTTGCATAATCATTATGTTATTGCCCCTGCTCAAGTTTTAAAGTCTTTAACAAAAGAACATCAAGTTCAACATGTAAAGTTGGAATGAGTCTCCTGGTCTGAAAAACACCCAAATGACAAGCCTTTGTTAAAAAAAAAAAAAAAAAAAAAAAAAAAGACTCAATTTGGGGATGGGCGTTTTTAAATGTGGATGGCTCCAAGGATATAAAAATGTCACCAAAAAGAGATGCCTCTCTGTAAATACATTAGATAGGGAAGGCTGCCCCACCGCAGACACACATAGAAGAGGTCCTGGCGGGAAGGGACGTTTACTGGGAAGAAAGTGATGATAAAAGAGGACAGGGGCAGGATACAGAGGAGCATCCTGGGAGGCGAACGTGTCACTAAGATGGCACACTGGAGATGCGGGGGGGGGGGGGGGGGGGACGTTAGCTGGTCAAACGGGGAATGGTTCCCCATTACAGAGACAGATGTTGCCTTGCAAATGGCTCTGTTGGGGTCACCTTGCCAGGCTCCTTCGTTTCTTCTCAGGAGGCCGGGGCAACAGGGAGGACCAACAGGGGTTTTCTAAGGCAGCCTCCAGAGAGCTGTCCATCTTCCAGAATCCTTCCTGTTTTCAGTGGCTGCATTTAATAATTCAACAGAAATGTGTTCTCCAAATCTGTTAAGAATAGCAACATCATTTCTTTTCCCAAGAAGTCAGAAACAAAGTGAGAAGTATGGCGATCTGTCAGCAAGTTCAGGAACATGCGAACAGGCCCATTTTGCTCTAAATGCCTCTGGGAAGCACCCACCCGTATGGCTTTCAGACACCAATGAACAGCTGGCTTCTTCCTCTGGGTCACACCTTTAATGGTCATTGCACTTAATTTCATCCTTCTAACCCAGGCTTAGAAGGCATCTGGGCTCAGGTCTGCTGTAAACAGAGAATAGCCCTGTCAGCAAACATCATGTCCGTCATGGCTCAAAAAAAAAAAAAAATCCTGAAACCTTCGAAATCCTGAGCCTGTTTGACTTGCAAAAAAGTCTATCTATGATGGAAGAAGAGGCCTTACGTGAGGTTGCATTGTTATGTGGAAAACTGAGAAATGTTACACATGTCCCAACTACTACATTTTACTATTGACCGTAAACCATTAATCCCTCCGATAAAGAAAAAAAAATATTAATCTGGCAAACCAAAGACGTCTGATAGCACGCTTCACATTTAGTGCAGCAGGTAAAGAAATCGGACTCTCAAGAATGTGGTCCTGAGTTCGAACCCTGGCATCACATGTGCCACAGTGATGCTCTCGTGTCCTGTATTTATTTACCTTTCATCAATAAGATCTTAAGATACTTACTAGGAAAGTCTATGTAAGTCCAGCCTCCCTCGAAAGCTGGAGAGGAAGCTCCACCGGCCTCCTGGGCTGTTGCCAGGGCTCCCTGTGCAACAGGAAGTCAGAGCCAAAGCCACTGGAGACACTGGCTCCACAGAACAGTGGGGGCTTGGGGAGTAGGCGGAGGTGTGCTGGGCCCTGGGGGAGGAGAAGCAATTTGCTGCCATCTGCTCCGGGCAGGTGCGTGAGTGCAGGCAAGGCCCCTAACACTTGGTGTCTGTTTCCCCTCCAGTAACATCAAATCACAGAGGCACCTGCACCAATGGCTTTTATCCCCTAAGACGTCTGTGAATTTAGGGTCCTATGGTAGCACAGCAGGTTAAGCACACGTGGCTCAAAGCGCAAGGCGGTACAGGCGTAAGGATCCTGGTTCGAGCCCCCTGGTTCGAGTGACCTGCAAGGGGGGGTCACTTCACGAGTGGTGAAGCAGGTCTGCAGGTGTCTATCTTTCTCTCCCCCCTCTCTGTCTCCATTTCTCTCTGTCCTATCCAACAACAATGACAGCAACAATAATAATAATAACAACAACAATAAACAACATGGGTGACAAAAGGGGAAAAAATAGCGTCCTGGAGCAGTGGATTTGTAATTCAGGCACTGAGCTCCAGCAATAATGCTGGAGGAATAAAAAAAAAATTAAACAAAAAAAGAAGTCTGGGAACTAAAACCTGTAAGGTGCTGGGGGGGGAGGGGTTAACACTTAGCAGGTCCCATTTACTCTTACTATTATTACCATGTAAACTCTTGTAAAAGTGCCCTCTGTCTGGAGGCTGGAATACAATCCAACCCTGAAAAAGCAAAGCAGTCAGCTTTCTAAAAATGTAAACTATCAACTTCATCTAGCAGAGTGTATACCCTTGTGGATGGGCCAAGGTTTGAACCCTCAACACCCTATAGAAGCACCATTCACCGGCACCAGGGAATCTCCAGGAATGGTGGGGCAGTGCTGTGGTGTCTCTCCTTCTCTCTCCCTCTCTGTCACTATCTGAAATGAAAAGGGGGAAAAAAATGTCTCCACAGAGCAGTGGAATCACACAGGTGCAAAGCCTTGGAACAAAAATGAAATGCAAACAAACAAATTTTAATGCCAAAACAGTCTGTTTTTCCTGTCAAATGAGCCAACAACAAAAAGAAAAATTGAAACAGCAGTGACAATAGCTGAGGCTGTCCAGGGACTGATAGCATGGCCATCTCCTCACACCGCAGTACATGAGCTGCACCCCCCATGGAACCAGCTTCCCACATCGTCATGGAGAATGGAAGGAACTCTGCCAACTGCAGACAGTGCCCGGCCTGGCCCACAGAGGCATCGTTCCACTCATAGGAGACTGTGATGCTCAAGTCCAAATGCAAATGTTTCCACTGTGAGGTGGCAATGGGTAGCCACCATGAGGGAGACGAGCTGGTTCCTCTAAGGATTGAGAGTCAGAGATGTTGCTTCCAACCTAACTGTAGACAACAGTACTGAGCTTCCGGTGATGAGGGCAGCCACCAGGCTGGGGTGTCGTCTGTGGGAGATTGAGTGGGGGGAAGCGTTTGTAATATGAGAGCATCAGCTGGAGGGCCAGACTGGGGACACAACGGGTGTTCAACAGCACCCGCTCTGTTCGTCTGCTAGACAATGTCACACAGTTGCTGGATGCCCAGACCCAGATGAGCAAATCACATCCATGCTGCACTGGGACAATGGTAGAGACCAACAAAACATGCATAATTATTCTTCTTTCTTTGATAAAGACTTGATTTAAAAATCATGATTCTGTGCAGGAGTAATAACTCAGCACAGTAGAGCACAGGACTTGCATGCCTGAGGATCTAGTTTCAATTTCCAGCATCATATGCCACAGCTGAGCAGAGCTTTGAGCCCTCTCACACTGCCCCTCTCTCTCACACACACACACAATAAATCTTTTTGAAAAATAAAATAGAGATAGTTCAGTATGTAAGCCACATGCCTTACACTGCACCCTGCACAGGTCTGAACCCTGACTTGACTTGACATAGGGGTCTATTCACCCTGAGAGATGCTCTGGTGTTGTGATATATCTCTCTCTCCCTTTCTCAATACCTCTATATGAATGAAAAGTGACAAGATAGGGGGTCGGGCGGTAGCACAGCGGGTTAAGCTCATGTGCCAAGCTCAAGGACCGGCGTAAGGATCCTGGTTCAAACCCCCGGCTCCTCACCTGCAGGGGAGTCGCTTCACAGACTGTGAAGCAGGTCTGCAGGTGTCTTATCTTTTTCTTCCCCTCTCTGTCTTCCCCTCCTCTCTCCATTTCTCTCTGTTCTGTCCAACAACAAATGACATCAACAACAACAATAATAACCACAACAAGGCTACAACAAGGGCAACAAAAGGGGGGGATGGCCTCCAGGAGCATTGGATTCATGGTTCAGGCACTGAGCCCCAGCAATAACCCTGGAAGCAAAAAAAAAAAAAAAAAGAAAAAAAGAAAAGAAAAATGACAAGATAGCAGTGAAAGCATACATGCATGAGGCCCTGGCTCCACAAACAAATTAAAACAAAATAAAATTGGGGGTGGGAAACATCTCAGCCTTAGAGCACCAGACTTGCATGCCTGAAGTCCCAGGTTCCATCCCAGCAGCACCTTTCTCTCTGTCCTAGCTAATATAAATGGAAAAAAAAAATGGACACCAGGAGCAGTGGATTCATAGTGCTGGCACTGAGCCCCAGTGATAACTCTGGAGGCAAATAAATAAATAAATAAATAAGTAAAATTCTTACAATTGCCTGCGACAGCTAAAAAAAAAAAAACTGAATCTTCTTGAACACATTGGTTTCTGGTAGTTTCCATTTTCCCTTTTATCCATTAGGACAACAAAAGTAATCATCTATTTTCACCCTCACCTCTGAATCTGAAATCGTATGTGTAGGCAACAATCTCTGAAGCCACACAATTGAAGACCTTGAGATTTTTCCTTTGTTTGTTTCTTTTCTTTATAGATTTCAAGAGAGATTCTCTGCAGAAAGCTCAGACCCAGTGAAGCATCCTTTGTGGCAGCACACTTCTCAGCTCCTCTCAGCCAATTTATGGAGAAGCCAGCGGCAACTTTCCACCCCTTCGGGTAACAGGTGCTTCAGGCACCAACCTTCTTGCTTCCAGCCCCGATCACTTTACACCAAGTGCCTCAGTCCCGTGTATTCTCCTGCCCACAGCTCCAGAAACTTTCTCCTGGGTCCAAATATCTGATTGTCTGTGGCTCACAGAACTGATGCCTTTTCTCTCAAGTGGGGAGGTGGGGGAGGAGAGGTACACATCGAGCTAAAACAGGCCAGACCCTCGGCCCTCCCTGTTCCAGCCTCATACAGCCTGCGTCCCGCCTCGGCCCTCCCTGTTCCAGTCTCATACAGCCTGTGTCCCGCCTCGGCCCTCCCTGTTCCAGCCTCATACAGCCTGCGTCCCGCCTCGGCCCTCCCTGTTCCAGTCTCATACAGCCTGCATCCCGCCCCTGCATGTGTAGCTGGGAAACACCGCACAGACATTTGCTTTCCTGTTTTCCACTAAAACTCTGTGGGTCAGCTACGCCCTTACTCAGCCTCTGTCAAAAGGGCACAAGCTCTCTGGCCTCTACCACATCAACTCAAGATTACAATCACCAAGTCTGGGAAGCAAGACCCTCCAATGTCCCATAGCCGGTGTTGATGAACTCATGAGAGAGGCTCTGGTGCTCTGAGTAGTTTGTAGCAGGACTCAGCTCTGACATCCTTTGGGGACCTGTCTGTGCTAGCAGACCAGGAATGTAGCTCAGGCGTGGGAGACAGTCCATGACTCACTATGCAGGGATCCCTGCCCCAACTCCACATGGGAAGCTGCATGGATGGTGAAGCAGTATTGTGATGTTTCTCTTAAGAGAGAGAAAGCAACAATAACTTGGACCCACCTGCATATAAGATCTCAGACTCAGGGGGAAAGAAAGCTAGTACAGCCACAGGCCCTTTGGAATATCACTAAAATATGCCTACTAGCTATCTACAAAGTGGAGGACCCCCCCCCCAACTCTCCATCTGTATTATTCCAGCCTTTAGGTTCATGATTGGTCAACAATTTGTTTGGCTTTGTATGTTAACTCTCTTTTCAGCCACCAGGTTCCAGATGCTAGCATGATGCCGACCAGACTTCCCTGGACAGACGACCCCACCAATATGTCCTAGATTCCTGCTTCCCCAGAGTCCCACCCTACTAGGGAAAGAAAGAGACAGGCTGGGAGTATGGATCTACCTGTCAACGCCCATGTTCAGTGGGGAAGCAATTACAGAATTACAGACCTTCCACCTTCCACAGTGACCTTGGGTCCATATTCCCAGAGGGTTAAAGAATAGGAAAGCTATCAGTGGAGGGGAGGGGATATAGAGATCTGGTGGTGGGAATTGTGTAGAGTTGTACCCCTCTTATCCTATGGTTTTGTCAATGTTTCCCTTTTATAAATAAAAAAGAGAGAGAGAAAGCAAGAGAGAGAGGGAGAGGGAGAGGAAGGTCCATAAAGCTGCATGAAACATATGAGAGGCCCAGGGGTCATTTCCTGGCACCACATTAAAAAAAAAAAAATCCAGGGGGCAGGTGTTGGTGCACCAGTTTAAGCACACACAGTATGAAGCACACAGACCGGCAGAAGGATCCCAGTTCGAGCCCCAGACTCCCCACCTGCTAGGGGTGGGAGTTGCTTTACACGCAACGAAGCAGGTCTGCAGGTGTCTATCTTTCTCTCCCATTCTCGGTCTCCCCCTCTCTCTCAATTTCTGTGTCCTAGCCAACAACAACAACAACAAAAATGAAAAAAGATGACTACCAGGAAAAGTGGATTTGTGGCGCAGGCACCAAGTCCTAGGAATAACTCTGTAGGGAAAAAAAAAAAAAAAAAAAACATTCTTCAAGTCTGGTCATCTTCCCCAAAGCCTAAAGGTTCAGTCACACCCAGTGCAGCTGTCTAGCTAGGACTCCTCTGTCTGTGATGCAGAGAAACCTGTCACCCACAGTGGCCCCTGACACATGCTTGTTATGGTCCTCGGGCCTGGCTGAGTCCCATTCATCACATTCTCAAAGACTCCCACTTAAATCAGTGGCGAGGCAAACCACACTTCCCACTCAATTATGTTTCCAAATGGGTGGACTCCACAGGCTCCTATTTGTCTTTCTGTCCATGGACCCTTTGTGATCCATCTCCATTTCTCTACTACTAAAAGCTCTGCACCACGCTGAAAAGTGGCCCCTGGGACAGATCTGTGAGGTCCGGGGAACGGAAACCCTCTACACGCACCTGTCAGAGCTGTAGCCGGGCTTCTGGTTTGTTCTTCTGCTTGTGCACGTCTCCTATCCTTGTGTCCAGATACACACTTTCTCCTCACCCCATACAGAGTTTTATTCATTTTATTTTACATCTGTTGTTTCGTCCCATTGAAAAATCAACTGTGCTTGGTGCTAGGTGCAGTGTGAAATTGTGCCCTGTAATCTTACAATCTTGTAAACCACTATTAATCACAAATGAAAAGTGGCTTATAAAATAAATAAACAAAAACAAAAACAAATAAGAATCAACTCTGCTAAAATCAACTCTCCTAGCTGGGGGAGAGAGAGAGAGAAAGAGAGAGATGGAAAGAGAGTGACAGACAGACACTGGGTGGGACTGTGGACAGGCACAATGTCACTATTCCAAACCCCTTTTTCATTCAGAAAGACAGAAAGAGGGAGAGAGGCCAGAGCACAGGGGCTTCACCCAATGCCACAGCAACTCCCAGGTGGTGTCGGGCTTGAACCAGAGCTGTGCTTGTGGCAACGCACAGCCCTTAGCCAGGGAGTTCCCTCTCCGGCTTCTCTGGTCTCACTGGTAATTCTACTCCCTTGATTTTCATCTTACAGAAAAAGAAAGCATTAAGCAATATAAAATGTACACAAAAATAGAATAGATGAAACAACAGAGCAGCAAAAGGGAAAAAATAACCTCCAGGAGCAGTGGATTTGTAGTGCAGGAACCCACCGAGCCCGAGCGATAACCCTGGAGACAAGGAAAGAAAGGAAAACAAACAGTCTTTCCTGACACTGAATGAAAGACCTTAATGAAGGGCTTCCTTTCTTTCTGCGTTGTTTCTCCTAAAGTCACAGTTTTGCAGTTTCCAAAACTTGACCAACAACATTAAGTGAATTCATACTTTAGACACATATATACCTGTCTGTACAATGAAACTTTAATAAAAATCTGTGACATTCCAAGTGATAGCATGGTAGATAAAGCATTGGACTCTCAGGCATGAGGAGGTTCTGAGTTTGATCCCTGGTACCACATATGTCAAAGTGATAAGTTTTTCTCTCCCTCCCTCTCATCTTTTTTATTAAATAAATAAATCTTAAAAGTAATAAAAAATCTGTGAATTCAATTTAAAGAAAAATGGTATTACTAGTATTTGTAAATTTGTTATGGTCTCTTTTTTAATTTCTTTATTGAGGAATTAATGTTTTACATTCAACAGTAAATACAATAGTTTGTACATGCATAATATTTCCCAGTTTTCCATATAACAATACAACCCCCACTAGGTCCTCTGTCATCCTTCTTGGACCTGTATTCTCTCCACCCACCCGCCCCAGAGTCTTTTACTTTGGTGAAATACGCCAATTCCACTTCAGGTTCTACTTGTGTTTGCTCTTCTGATCTTGTTTTTCAACTTCTGCCTGAGAGTGAGATCATCCCATACTCATCCGTTTCTGACTTATTTCACTTAACATGAGTTTTTCAAGGTCCATCCAAGATTGGCTGAAAACGGTGAAGTCACCATTTTTTATAGCTGAGTATAATAGTATTCCCTTGTATATATATACCACAACTTGCTCAGCCACTCATCTGTTGTTGGACACCTGGGTTGCTTCCAGGTTTTGGCTATTACACATTGTGCTGCCAAGAACATATGTGTAAACAGATCTTTTTGGATGGGTGTGTTGTGTTCCTTAGTATATATCCCCAGGAGAGGAATTGCAGGGTCATAGGGTAGGTCCATTTCTAGCCTTCTGAGAGTTCTCCAGACTGTTCTCCACAGAGGCTGGACCAATTTACATTCCCACCAGCAGTGTAGGAGGGTTCCTTTGACACCACACCCTCTCCAGCATTTGCTGCTGTTACCTTTTCTGATGTATGACATTCTCACAGGAGTGAAGTGGTATCTCATTGTTGTCTTTATTTGCATTTCTCTGACAATCAGAGACTTGGAACATTTTTTCATGTTTCTTGGCTTTTTGGATCTCTTCTGTGGTGAATATTCTCTCCATGTCCTCCCCCCATTTTTGAATGGGGTTATTTGTTGTCTTGTTGTTGAGATTTGCAAGTTCTTTATATATTCTGATTATTAGCCTCTTGTCTTCTGTATGGCATGTAATGATCTTCTCCCATTCTGTGAAGGATCTCTTGGTTTGGGTAGTAGTTTCTTTAGCTGTGCAGAAGCTTTTTAATTTTATGTAGTCCCATAGGTTTATGCTTATCTTAGTCTTCTTTGTAATTGTATTCGTTTCATTGAAGATGTCTTTAAAATTTATGCAGAAAAAAGTTTTGCCAATTTTTTCCTCTAAGTATCTGATAGTTTGTGGTCTAACCTCTAAGTCCTTGATCCACTTGGATATGGTCTCTTTTTTATATTGCTTTTCCTTCTCCCTCAAAATAAAAACTATATCTGAACTTTGAATAAATAAATAAATAAATAAGACAGATGAACTGGGTAATGATCCACTTTTTAAAAATGTTTTATGGGGTGGGGGGATCCATGATAGACAGCACCACTGCTGACACAATCTCCCATTTCCCGGTGACAGGTGTGTGCAGAACACTCACACAACACAGATGCTTTGCATCATCCCACACAGTGGTCCACTTTTCAATAATGGCTCACTCATGGACTGATAAGCACTTCCCCTTTATTACTAATTTCTTCGCTGAATCTGGTCTTTTCTCCTTTTTTGATAAGTGATTTTATTGTTTTCCAAAATCACTGGATTTCAGGGGCATGTTTTCACACCCGCACGTAGTGTAAGTCACGATGCCCTCCACCAGAGTGCTCGGCCCCCTACCCCCCCCCACCCAAGTCTGACATCTTCAAATAGATTGTGTGGGCTGGGGGGATAGTTCACTCAATAGGGTGCTTCTATTACCTCTTTCTAATAAGCTTCCTCTTGACCCATGAGAGAGAGAGAGAGAATGAGGAAGGAGAGAGGGGGGAGAGAGAGAGAGTGAGGGAGGGGAGAGAGGAAGAGAAAGAGAGGTGTGAATGTAGGGGACCAGGCAGTGGTGCACCTAGTTAGGCGCTCACATTACAGTGAGACCCAGGTTCAAGCCCCAGCTCTCTCCTGGCAGGGGAAAAGCTTCATGAGTGGTGAAGCACAGCTGCGGGTCCCTCTCTATCTCCTCTCAATTTCTCTTGGCCTCTATTCAATAATAAATAAACAAACATATTTAAAATAATTTTTAAAGAGGTTAATCTAAAAAAGAAGAAATATATGTTACATGTGAAACAGAATATATATTATATCTGTAAATGTGCACCAGTAGACTATGTGGTAGCAGGCAGTGCACCTGGTTAAGTGCACATAGTACTAAGTCCATGGATCTGGGTTCGAGCCCCTGGCTCCCCATCTGCAGGGGGGTCGCTTTGCAAGTGGTGAAGCAGGTCTGCAGGGGTCTGTCGTTTTCTCTCTCCCTGACTATCTCCCCCCTCTTTCAATTTCTCTCTGTCCTAACCAATAAAATGGAGAGAAGAAAAGAAGACAGTCTATGTCCAAGCTCAGTTCCCCCAGAATAGCAGCACGCTTCAGGGAAGTGGCTTGCAATTACAACGTGTTACCTAGGGCCTCAGAGTTCAGCAGAGTTCGTAGAGGTGCAAGGAAGTCTTCCCAGCTGTGCTTCCCACAGCTGCTCCCTCCCCAAAAGGTCTGGAAGTCCCAGGTTATCACAATCTATAACTTTAATCACTTTTTTTATTATTATATTTATATTTATTTATTTTCCCTTTTGTTGCCCTTGTTGTTTTTATTGTTGTTGTTGTTATTGATGTCATTGTTGTTGGATAGGACAGAGAGAAATGAAGAGAGGAGGGGGAGATAGAGAGGGGGAGAGAAAGACAGACACCTGCAGACCTGCTTCACTGATTGTGAAGTGACTCCCCTGCAGGTGGAGAGCCAGGGGCTCGAACCGGGATCCTTACACTGGTCCTTGCGCTTTGTGCCACAAGCGCTTAACCGCTGCTCTACCTCCCGACTCCCTAATCATGTTTTGTTTTTTATTTTTGTGATTATTACTAGGTTACAAGATTGTAGGGGTCCATACCACCAAACTTCTGTGCCCTCACCCTGCATCATTCTCACAAAGTCTTAGCTGTTTATTTCTGTTCCCCTCGCCCGGGTCATGTACCCTAATTCTCTAAGTTCCACATGGAGTGAAGCCATCTGGCATCTGTGTTTCATCCCTTTTCGTATTTTTTTCTAAGCACAAGCATCTCTAATCCCATCCACTTTGTCCTGAAGAACACAGAATCGCCTTTTTTTTTTTTTTTTTTTTAACCACAGAGTATCTACTCCATAACTTCTTTAGCTAGTCATCAGAGGATGGACATTTGGGCTGCTCCCACCTTTGGCTGTTGTGGGTAATGTAGCTGTGAGCACAGGGGTGCGTCTAAGTCCCTTTGTGTTAGTGTAGGAGTGTCCTCTGGTGATGGCCTAAGAGTGGTGTTACTGCATAATAATGTGACTCCACTTCTATTGGTCTGACCACTGTCCACACAGTCTTCCAGAAGGGCTGCGACACTGTGCGTTCATTCCCACCAGCGGTGAAATACAGTCCCACTTTCTCCAGTTATATAACTCAAATTATTTGTATCATGTTTATTCATTTATTTCTTGAATAGAGACATAAAGACATTGAGATCGGACAGGAAAAAGGGAGGGAGAAAAGGAGGGGGAGAGAGAGAGAGAGAAGACAAAAAAGAGTAGGAGGAGGTGGCGGAGGAGGATGAGACATTTGTAGCTCTGCTTCACCACCTGTGAAGATTCCCCCAGCAAGGGGGCTTGAACCTGGGTCCTTGAGCATTGTAACATGTGTGCTCTACCACGTGCATCTCCACCTGGACCCAGGTTTAGCTTTTTTGTCACTGTTGTTGTTTTTTGTTTGATCAAGAAAGATTTAAAAAAAAAAAAAAAAAGAGGAAAAGAAAGATTTAAAAAAAATCAAATCAAAACCCAGAAGACAGCAGCTCAGTCCAGGCAACTTGAGGTATAAAAACCTGGGCTCGGGAGTCAGGCAGTAGCAAAGCAGGTTAAGCGCACGTGGCGCAAAGCGCAAGGACCAGCATAAGGATACTGGTTCGAGTCCCCGACTCCCCACCTGCAGGGGAGTCGCTTCACAAGTGGTGAAACAGGTCTGCAGGTGTCTGTCTTTCTCTCCCCCTCTCTGTCTTCCTCTCCTCTGACCATTTCTCTCTGTCCTATACAACGATGACAACAATAGTAATTACAACAATAAAACAACAAGGGCAACAAAAGGGAATTAACTAATTAATTAATTAATTTAAAAAACCTGGGCTCTCATGCTGCACATAAAAGGGGCAGGTCATAACCAGAGATGTTCGCTGTTCTAATGTTCACATTTTGAATTATACCCCCACAAAAAAAAAAGTTTTAAAATTACTTCACTGAAAAAATCAATTCACTGCCCAAAAGGGGAAAAGTTTGCCAACTGAGGTTCTTCAATGAAGACAAGGACAGGGTTAAAGGCAAGGGAGTGCGAGGGCGCCAGAATGCATGGCTTCCAGGAGGGATGCTCCTTTGCAGTCCACCATGGTCCATGTCAAAGAATAAAGTCACTTTTTTTTTTCCTGGCCAGGACATCATACAACACCTCTATTTGCTTTGTATGTCACCTAGAACTACCTGTAAATGAAACACTTCCTTTTCCTTTCTGCACGTTAGGAAATCAAAAACGTGATTCTAGCAGGTCAAGTTCACCAACCGCTCCAAACCCCCAAAGCGTCTCCCAGACAAGACACCGGCTGACGTGGCCTTCTTTCTCGGACGGCTTGATGGGGCAGGCTGCAGCCAGAGTCTCTATCCCACTAGCTTCTGCAGCACCTGCTTACAGTGTAAGTTGTACTGACAGGAAATATACAAATTGAAATGATCAAAGGGATCACAGCGTCACCAGGCAGGACTGTGCCATGAATGGACTCGCATCTGAGGTCATGCCTACAAGACTGGCCCCTCCACAAGGCCAAGAGACAGACAGACAGATGGGCAGACAGATGGGCCAGTGAGAGGAAGAAGGGGGAGAGTGAGGGAATAAAGAAAGAGCAAGTGCTGACAGGGTCCATTTTAGCAACGAAATCTAAGGCACAGTACAGTGAAGATCAACAGCAGTGTTTTGCTATGAGCATCACACTCACTAAGGAACTAGGTACTTCACCAGTCCTACCACCACGAAGAAATGGCAGTCATGGAGCTGGACAGAGGTCCAGCCACTATCACAATCACATGACTGTGTGTTATCTGTTGTGTAGTTTAGTGTTGTATATATACAACATGAAAAATACGTTTTATTTATTTGAGAGAGAGATTAGAATACTGCTCACCTCTGGCATATGGTGGTGCTGGGAATTGAAACTGGGATGTTTGGGGCATCAGGCATGAAAGTATGATGTGTAATCTCCAGACTATTTTCCCCAGCCCTAACACACACACACACACACACACACACACACACCTATATGAGACAGACAGACAGACAGACAGGATGAGATAATACGGGTGCTGCTCAGTGGTATACCCTGTTGAGTGCCTACTACCAAGTGCAAGGACTCAGGTTCAAGTCCTTCCTCCCCACCTGCAGTTAGGAAGTCTCCTGTGTGGTGAAGCAGGTCTGCAGGTGTCTCTCCATATCTCCCTCACCCTTTCTTTCTTATCTAACAAAATAAATAAATAAAATTTTAGAAAGGAAAAGTGGCCACCTGGAGCAGTGGCTTTGTCATGCAATCACTGAGCCCCAGCAATAACCCTGGTGGTAAAAATACAAATTCTAAAAATAGATAAAGAGAGATAGATTGGATGGACTAGGTGGATTAGATAGATAGATTGTGTGTATTTATATTTGTCCTCGCTGGGGCTTACCACTCCAGACCAACTTTTTTTTCTCCATATTTTATTTGTGGTTAATAGTGGGCTACAGGGGGGCTGGGCAGTACAGCAGTGGGTCAAATGCACATGGCGCAAAGCACAAGTGCGAAGCTTAAGCACTATCATAAGGGTCCCAGTTCGAGCCTCCGCCTCCCCACCTGCATGGAGGTTGCTTCACAGGCAGTGAAGCAGGTCTGCAGGTGTCTGTCTTTCTCTCCCCCTCTCTGTCTTCCCCCTCCTCTCTCCATTTCTCTCTGTCCTATCCAACAACGATGACACCAGTAACAACAACAATAATAACTACTACAACAACAAAATAGAGTAACAAAAGGGAAAATAAATAATAAAAAAAAATTTTTAAAGGAAAGATATCACCACACCAGAGCTTCCTTCAGTGAGGTGAGGGCCAGGTTCGAAGCCTGTTCTTATACATGTCACTATCCAAGTGAGCTGTCTTCACAACCCTAAATGCTCTAAATTGGATTTTTTTTTAAAGATTATGTGTTCACTCATTCATTCATTCATTCATTCATGGAAGAGAGAGAGAGAATCAGAGCACTACTCTGGCCCATGTGATGCCAGGGATCAAACTCAGGACCTCATGCCTACAGGATGGCTATCAGACTAATAAGTGCAATGCTTTCATCCTCAGTGCCACCTACTAGGTCATGCAAATATATTTTAAATAAAAAAGGAAGGAGTCGGGGATCCGGTGGTAGTGCAGTGGATTAAGCGCAGGTGGCGCAAAGCTCAAGGACTGGCATAAGGATCCTGGTAGAGCCCCCGGCTCCCCACCTGAAGGCGGTGAATCAGGTCTCCAGTGTCTATCTTTCTCTCCCCCTCTCTGCCTTCCCTTCCTCTCTCCATTTCTCTCTGTCCTATTCAACAACAATGGCATCAATAACTACAATAACAATAATAACAAGTGCAACAAAAATGGGGAGAAATAGTCTCCAGGAGCAGCGGATTCGCAGTGCCGGCACCGAGTCCCAGCAATAACCATGGAGGCAAAAAAAAAAAAAAAAGGAAGGAGTCATCCAGGGAGACAGCAACACAGGTAGATTATTATAGAACTTGCATGGACACTATATATGCTAGAGCAATGACCTATATCATGCTCCTCTCTCTCTCTCTCTCTCTCTCTCTCTCTCTCTCTCTCCCCTCCTCCTCCTCCTCCTCCTCCTTCTCCTCCCTCCCTCACCTCAAAAATAAATAAATAAATAAATAAATGCCAAGTTTTACTCCACCATCTCACTACAATTTACCATCTTGGAATCCAAGGAAGTAACCCCTGGCCCCCCAACCAAAATATTAATGGTTTTGTGAATGTTCTCTTTCATTTCTTTATTGCCACCAGAGTTATTGTTTGAGCTTGGTGCTGACACTAAGAATCCACCACTCCTGCCAGCCACTTTTTCCTTTTGTTTTTGTTTTTTTGTTAGATAGGACAGAGAGAAATTGAGAAAGGATGAGAAGATAGAGAGGGAGAGAAAGACAGACACATGCAGACCACTCCTGAAAAGGACCCCCTGTAGGTGAGCAGCAGCAAAGGCTCGAACCCAGGTCTCCTTGTGCTGGGTGTTATGTGCACCTAGTCAGGTGTGCCACCGCCCAGCCCCCTGGTTCTCTTCTATGCAGAGACTGTTCCTCTAGCAGCTCACACTCCCCCGGTAATGTCTGAGGCCTACCGTTCTGCAGCGCCGCCTTTGGCAATTACTGCCTGCCCGGCACACTTAGCCTCCCGGCCGCAGCCAGGTCTCCTGCACACGGAGACCTCTGCCACCTGGACCACTGGGGCATCACCCGGAGGCAGTGCCTTCCCCTTGACCTGGAGTCTCCCATCTCTTTTGTCCTTGAATGGTGTTTCAGATTGCAAACACCAGTCAACTTCCACTTCTCTAGAGGATTCCAGCGTCTCTTCTAAAAAAGCTAACTACTTATTTTACCACTCACTTCTCCCAGGGCATGTAGACTACACAATTAATTCAAGGTGGGTTTTCTGTATCTCTAACTGTGCTTTTTCACTAAAGAATATGCACGTGGAGGGCCATGATGAGACGGTCCGGCGTGCAGTGTAATGTTCGCACGTACTGAATGACTGCTGTGTGGACAGACAGAGGGAGAATGTGTTCACTGTGCTTCTTATTCCAATTAGTGACTTAACATTGCTTTACAGAGGCGAGATTTCAGGAGTATAGTTTTACACTCATGTCTCTGCGTGGGTTGCTCACTGCGCCCACCACCAAAGTTCCAGCCTCCCCCCGCCCCATGTGGCCTGGTCACCACCATAGTTTTCACAAACACTAGGGAGCAGTCTGGTGACTTTGTCACCAGGGTTATTGCTGAGGCTCGGTGCCTGCACTATGACTTAAATGTTCCCAGTGTTCATTTTTCTGATGTCCTAATTGTCTAATGTCTCTCTGACAGAGAATGAGAGACAGAGAGAGGGAGAGGGAGAAGGACAGGGAGAGGGAGAAGGACAGAGAGAGGGAGAAGGACAGGGAGAGGGAGAAGGACAGGGAGAGGGAGAAGGACAGGGAGAGGGAGAAGGACAGGGAGAGGGAGAAGGACAGGGAGAGGGAGAAGGACAGGGAGAGGGAGAAGGACAGGAAGAGGGAGAGGGAGAAGGACAGGGAGAGGGAGAAGGACAGGGAGAGGGAGAGGGAGAGGGAGAGGGAGAGGGAGAAGGACAAGGAGAGGGAGAGGGAAAGAGGGAGAGGGAGAGGGTGAGGGAGAGGGAGAAGGACAAGGAGAGGGAGAGGGGGAGGGGGAGGGGGAGGGGGAGAGGGAGAGGGAGAGGGAGAGGGAGAGGGAGGGAGAGGAGAGTGCGCAGGGAATGAGGCAGTGAAAAGGAAAGATATCTTTAGCACTGCTCTACCACTTACTAAGCTTCCCCCCTGCAGGTGGAGACCAGAGGAAAGGGAGAAGGACAAGGAGAGGGAGAAGGAGAAGGAGAGGGAGAGGGAGAAGGAGAGGGAGAGGGAGAGGGAGAAGGACAAGGAGAGGGAGAGGGAGAAGGAGAGCGAGAGAGAGAGAGAGAGAGAGAGAGAGAGAGAGAGAGAGGGAGAGGGAGAGGGAGAGGGATAGGGAGAGGGAGAAGGACAGGGAGAGGGAGAGGGAAAGAGGGAGAGGGAGAGGGAGAGGGAGAGGGAGAGGGAGAGGGAGAGGGAGAGGGAGAGGGAGAGGGAGAGGGAGAGGGAGGGAGAGGAGAGTGCGCAGGGAATGAGGCAGTGAAAAGGAAAGATATCTTTAGCACTGCTCTACCACTTACTAAGCTTCCCCCCTGCAGGTGGAGACCAGAGGAAAGGGAGAAGGACAAGGAGAGGGAGAAGGAGAAGGAGAGGGAGAGGGAGAAGGAGAGGGAGAGGGAGAGGGAGAAGGACAAGGAGAGGGAGAGGGAGAAGGAGAGCGAGAGAGAGAGAGAGAGAGAGAGAGAGAGAGAGAGAGGGAGAGGGAGAGGGAGAGGGAGAGGGAGAAGGACAGGGAGAGGGAGAGGGAAAGAGGGAGAGGGAGAGGGAGAGGGAAAGAGGGAGAGGGAGAGGGAGAGGGAGAGGGAGAGGGAGGGAGAGGAGAGTGCGCAGGGAATGAGGCAGTGAAAAGGAAAGATACCTTTAGCACTGCTCTACCACTTACTAAGCTTCCCCCCTGCAGGTGGAGACCAGAGGAGAGGGAGAAGGACAAGGAGAGGGAGAGGGAGAAGGAGAAGGAGAGGGAGAGGGAGAGGGAGAGGGAGAGGGAGAGGGAGAGGGAGAGGGAGAGGGAGAGGGAGAGGGAGAGGGAGAGGGAGAGGGAGAGGGAGAGGGAGAGGGAGAGGGAGAGGGAGAGGGAGAGGGAGAGGGAGAGGGAGAGGGAGAGGGAGAGGGAGAGGGAGAGGGAGAGGGAGAGGGAGAGGGAGAGGGAGAGGGAGAGGGAGGGAGAGGAGAGTGCGCAGGGAATGAGGCAGTGAAAAGGAAAGATACCTTTAGCACTGCTCTACCACTTACTAAGCTTCCCCCCTGCAGGTGGAGACCAGAGGAGAGGGAGAAGGACAAGGAGAGGGAGAGGGAGAAGGAGAAGGAGAGGGAGAAGGAGAGGGAGAGGGAGAGGGAGAGGGAGAGGGAGAGGGAGAGGGAGAGGGGAGTGCGCAGGGAATGAGGCAGTGAAAAGGAAAGATACCTTTAGCACTGCTCTACCACTTACTAAGCTTCCCCCCTGCAGGTGGAGACCAGGGACTTGAATTCCAGTTCCTGCACATATGCTCTGCCCACTAAGCTACCATCTAGTCCCTGTGGTTACTTTTTTATTATTATTATTCAAGTTCATTTGCTCTGGTTTTCTGTAGAGTACTAAATTTTTTAATTTCACTTAATTGCTCAGGTAGAGGATGATGTATATTATGGTGAATAAAAACAGCCATGTTTTAATATGCTGAATACACATTTGATTCATAATTCCAGGTAGGTCATAGGAATAATTAGGGGAGGGAGGGAAGAAGCTGAACTTTCATAGAATTGTTAAACTCTCTTCAGCTCTCTCCTAAGAAAACTTTGTTTCCCCAGCTGCCCAGGATTCTCTAAATTTATCCATGTTTCAGCCTAGCTTCCCAGAAAGGAAAAAAAAAAGTCTCATTTTCTAAACTCAGCTCTTCCTTGGAACTCAGAAACCAAGACAATTACCTTGGACTTCACACTCTGGAGCCAGGGCCTGAGAAAGCTGAGTTCCTGGGGCTTCAGGGGCAGTTGGTGACTTGGCAGGAAGGAAGGGGAGGGGAGTGGGCCTAGTGACTCTGGCCAAAAATCCTTGGGGGTCCTTTATAATGAGGGAAAAACAACTGCCCCTTGCTGACCACCTCCCATGACAACAGAGCAAGGAAAAAAATAAAATGGGCAAATCTTCCTTCTATCTTCAACAACACACTCTTGTTCATTTAAAAACATACCATCAGACTTGGATTTGATTGTTATTACATTTGAATAAATTCTTTTTCCAAGTGTATAAACAAGTGAACTTGCTGTGGACATTTCATACAACCAGCAAGGAATATCGAAAGAAAGAAAGAAAGAAAGAAAGAAAGAAAGAAAGAAAGAAAGAAAGAAAGAAAGAAAGAGAGAGAAAGAAAGGGAGGGAGGAAGGAAGGAAGGAAGGAAGGAAGGAAGGAAGGAAGGAAGGAAGGAAGGAGGAAGGAAGGGATTTTCTTCCTTGTAAAATTAACAGAGCAGAGCCCCCTATCATGTTAAGCAAGAATGCAATTTCTTCTGCGAGGTACAAACAGAAGAAACACACTGGTTTTTCTCCACACATACTCCAACCAAAGCAAGTGTTGGCTCTTCTGTAAATAATCCTTCAAGCTCTTGGTAGATCAATGGAGATCAGGGCAGAACTAATTTAGAAAAATCTTGTCTGGCATTGCACTTAGGGTTCAGGGAAGGGTAAAAATAGACAACATAGGACTTACCCCCCTACACACACATAAAAAAAAAAAAGTCAAGTATTTCTTCATCTCTAAATGTAAAGTGGTGAATATAGACTGTGTAATCTGTTCAGAAAAGAAGTAGCAAAGTCAGAAAAGAACTAAATTCCAGATGCATGTTTAACTCACAAGTTCAAGCAAGAAGACCACAGAGCCTTGTTTCCTCATTTGTAACAAAGGGACAGTCATAGTCCTGATTAGCCTTTCACACACAGAGAGAAAAAGCAATGATACCTTCACCCCCGCCCCCATAAAATACTGGGCCATCTGGAAAGTCGTGACATATTTTCCTATGTTTTTTAAAGCAAAAATGTGTCACGACTTTTCTGACAACCAGATACATAGAGTGCTTCTGACGCAACAATTGCAAAAAACTGCAAAGACTAGGCAAAATTTCTTACACACTCACGTCACAAAAGAAGATGAATAAATCACCACCAAACTCTGCAAAGGCATTGAGTGCTAATCATAGCGGCATACTTCACCTAGAATGGCTACCATCAAATTCAGTCAAATCTGGCAAGATTCTGGAGCAGGTAGAACTCACACACTGTGTACAAACATGAAAAATGCAAATGCATTTTCTTCTGTGACAAACCACATGCCACCAAATGCCTAGCCTTTGATCCCAACATCGCGATGTGATGTTAACTCTAAGGAAAACTGAAAACACACACACACACACACACACACCTTTGCACAAAAATGGTCACGAAAATATTTATTTTGGATAGTGACAGAAATTGCAAGAGACATAAGAGACAGAAGGAAAGAGGGGGAGAGAGAGGGGGAGAGGGAGAAGGAGAGAGACTGGCCACTTATAAAGCTTTTCCCCTGCAGGTGGGGTTGAGTGGCCTGGACTCAGATCCTTGCGCATAGTAATGTATGTGCTCAACAAGATGTACCCAGCCCCCACAGATATGTTATTCATTAGTGCAGTGGGTTAAGCGCACCCGGCGTAAAGCACAAGGAGTGGTGTAAGGATCCCAGTTCAAGCCCCCGGTTCGAGTCCCCAACTCCCCACCAGCAGGGGAGTCGCTTCACAGGTGGTGAAGCAGGTCTGCAGGTGTCTATCTTTCTCTCCCCCTCTCTGTCTTCCCCTCCTCTATCCACTTCTCTCTGTCCTATCCAACAACGACGACACCAGTAACAACAATAATAACAACTACAACAATGAAAAACAACAAAGGCAACAAAAGGGAAAATAAGTAAATAAATATAAAATTTTTTTTTAAATGTTATTCATAATAACCGACAGTGGAAATGACACAACTGTCAGTAGGAGAATGGGTCAAGTATAGAGAACAGTGAAATGGAAAAAGTCCTCATCAGTTAAAAGGAACAAATCACAGATACAGATTACAACATGAAAACATGTCCAAAATTATTAAGTGGAATGAAAGACGACTGACAGAAAAGAGCATACACTACATAGAAATATATGAAGCCCGGGGCTGTTGGTGGTGCACCAAATAGAACATATATAACTATGCTTGAGGATCCAGGTTCAAATCGCTGGGACATTATAAGGGGGAAGATTCCTGAGCAGTGGATCAGTGCTACAGCTCTATCTCTCTCTCTATCTCTATCTCTCCCTCTCCCTCCCTCCACTCCCCCACTTCTCTGTTTCCCTTTTTCTTTTTTTTTATAATTTTCTCTTTTTTAAAATATTGATTTATTCCCTTTTGTTGCTCTTGTTATTTCATTGTTGTAGTTATTGATGTCATTGTTGGATAGAACAGAGAGACATGGAGAGAGGAGGGGAAGACAGAGAGAGGGAGAGAAAGACAGACACCTGCAGGCCTGCTTCACCGCCTGTGAAGTGACTCCCCTACAGGTGGGGAGCCAGGGGCTCAAACTGGGATCCTCATGCCGGTCCTTGCGCTTTGCGCCACGTGTGCTTAACCCACTGCGCTACCGCCCAACTCCCTATTTCTCTTTTTCTATAAGAAAAGAAAACAATTCTCACCAAGAGCAGTGGAGTCATCATGTAGGCACTGAGTCCCATCAATAACCCTCGTGGGAATATAATGATTGTCATTGCTATTATATATAAAGTCCAAGCTCTAAACTCATGGAAATTTAAAATGACTCCTCTAGGGCTGTGAGGGATACTGATGGACTCTGTAGGCACAAAGGAACTTTCTGGAACAATGAACATGGTCTTCATAGTGTCTGGGGTAGTGATCACATGGACAGATGTAACTGTCCAAAAAAAAAAAAAAGCCAAATTTAATATTTAAGCATAAATAATAATATGTAAAGAGAAAAACAGAATTGTCTCACTGATGGTTAGATCAAGTTTTTACTGTGGTTCTAGATGAACTCAGATTATGCACAGTGGCTGTCAAAGCTAGTAATCAAAATATTTCATTATGTTATCTTAGCAATGGTGACTTATTCCAAGAAGTAGGCTTGTGTCTATGATGAAGATAATCAAAACAGCCAGGAGGGACAGAGGTCACAGAGCAGCTCCTCTTGAAGAGTCCCCATCAACATTTTTGGGTGGGGGTGAGGGGTGGGGAACACATTCTTTGACCTTTTGCAAAAAGGAATCACTCCATTCTGCTGCATGACTTCTTATGAAGTGGAAGTAAGTAGAAACGCTATGAAAACTCCCAAATAGATAGTTGGGTGGTAGCACAGCGGGATAAGCACACGTGGTGCAAAGTGCAAGGGCCAGTGTAAGAATCCGAGTTCAAGCCCCGGCTCCCCACCTGCAGGGGAGTAGCTTCACAAGTGGTGAAGCAGGTCTGCAGGTGTCTCTCTTTCTCTCCTCCTCTCTGTCTTCCCCTCCTCTCTCCATTTCTCTCTATCCTTTCCAACAACAACAACAGCTATGACAACAATAACAACTATAACAAGCACAACAACAAGGGTAACAAAATAGGGGAAATAGCCTCCAGGAGCAGTGGATTCATAGCACAGGCACCGAGCCCCAGCAATAACCCTGGAGGCAAAAAAACCTCCCAAGTCTTAGAAAAATGCTGGGTATCATGAAGATGAACCAGCGCCAGAGATGGTGTCAGTAAAGCGACTGTCATTTCTGACCCCTTCCTAACTGCACCTGTTTTCCAGTGTCCTGAAGTCACAGGAGTTAAAGATGGTCTTTCAGCAACAGGGCCAAACCTGCATTCCAACCTGACGTGCCTGGGCTGGGAGCGGAGCGACATCTTCAATTTGCTCCCCAAATGAGAGCAGAATTTCTCTCTGCAGAGTAAAACCCAGGCTCCCAGCTGGCTTGTGAGCATTCGCGAAAATTCAATCTCTACTGAAGCAGAGGCGTCAATAGGCCCTTCAGAACTCTGATCATCCACGACATGCTCTCTCCACTGAAGACAGTCGGGGAAATGACATTTTCTGTGAATCTAACCCTTTCCTTTTTCTCCAAGCCCTCAGCCCGGGTAGGCACAGTGAGCCTGCCCTATTCACTGTTCACAGTGTGAACCTGTGGGCCAGATACATACGGCACAGGGAATCCGTGCACTAAACTGTGGGAGCAAATCAAAAAGAAATCCCCATCTGCATATTTCAGCCTCAAATTCCTCCATCTTAATTGACCCAAAGGAAGGGCTGTAATCAATTCCTCTGATAGCCTACTATGCTGAAATATTGCCATTCTTGTACGGGAAAATACACCATGACTTTTCTGACAACCCAACATATAAAACCACCATGATGACTCTTCAGAAAGAGTGATGCTGGGGAAAGTGGACACATCACACAATGCTTTTCTCTAAAACATTTTCACAGAGACAAGGACCTTGTCCCCACCCACCATGTCAGGAAAAAAAAAAAAAAATCTTGCACTCTTTCAATCTCTTTTCAGGAACAAAGAATCCCAAAGAGGTGGTGTTGGGATACAGGTCCTTTGACAAGTGACTTAGGCTAATCTGAACACATGAATTTGGGGGGTTATTTGTTTGTTTATATTGCCACCAGGATTATCACTGGGGCTTCATGCTTGCCCCACGAGAAATCTACCATTCCTGGTGGTCATTTGCTCTTTCTTTCTTTTTTTTTCTTTCCCTTCCCCTTCCCCTTATGTTTTATTTGATAGGACGACAAGAAATGGAGAGGGGAGAGGAGATGGAAGGAGAGAAAGGGAGAGAGACTCCAGAAGTACTGCTTCACCCCTGTAGGTGGGGACTGGGGCTTCAACTTGGATCCTTGCAGATAGTACCGTGTGTGTTCGATTGGGTGCGCCACCACCAGGCCCCTTCCAGGAATTTAGAAAACACTTTACTCGGGGAAAGGTTAAGTGAACTTGAACACTTTATGCAGCTCAGAAGCCAATGATCCTGAAACTTCTATTTAAAAGATCTTGGACACAACCACAATTCTCACTATTGGCTTTGCAGAAAACAACTAATTCATCAGCATATTAATCTCCCTTCCCTGGAGTTTCTATTTCCCTGAGTAGCAGGAGGGGGTGATGGAGTCAGAACAGATACAGAGGAAAACAGTGAAGGCTCAAATCTAGGAGTTGGAGATGGTTTGCTTTTAATGAGTTTACCAACCATGGCTGAGGTTATGTTTAAACCCAAGTGGTTTCACGCTTTTGCATACTCATCAGCCCGGGAGAAAGGAAGTACGTACTTTCTCTATGTTTCCTGTGACCTTGACTAAGAACTTTTACTGGGAGTTGGGCAGTAGCGCAGAGGGTTAAGCGCACATGGCGCAAAGCGCAAGGACTGGAGTAAGGATCCCGGTTCAAGCCCTCGGCTCCCCACCTGCAGGGGAGTCACTTCACTGGCGGTGAAGCAGGTCTGCAAGGTGTCTATCTTTCTCTCCCCCTCTATGTCTTCCCCTCCTCTCTCCATTTCTCTCTGTCCTAGCCAACAATGACGACATCATTAACAACAACAAAAATAACTACAACAACAATAAAAGACAACAAGGGCAACAAAAGGGAAAAATAAATAAATATAGAAAAAAAAGAACTTTTACTTTGGGGCCGGGTGGTGATGCACCTGGTTGAGTGCATGTATTACTATGCACAAGAACCCCAGTTCGAGCCCCTGGTCCCCACCTATAGGGGAAAACCTTGAAAGTGGTGAAGCAGGACTGCAGGTTTGAAATATTTATGGTTTCTTGTGTAGTATCTTGCCGGGAGAGCCTGAGGGTGCTTCTTCCCGAGCAAGTGCTCTCTGGGTTGGAGAGAACTCAACTGGAGCCAACCTAGGCTGCTGCATGGGAAAAGGATCAGGAACTCCTGCCAAGCTAGCCTCGCAGGAGAGAGACTCTGGGACTCTGGGAGCCAGAAGGCAACCCCAGTGTGTTAAAACAGAAAAGCAGCTGTATATATACTCGCCAAGTAGGATGGAAACAGGATGTGACCTAGAGAGGGTGGTGGAAATCAGGGTGACTACGAGAGGGGGCAGAGCAAAAAGACAACATGAACCAGTGGGGATTAAACCAATGCCCTGCAGGCAGGGCGGTTCCAAGGTAACTGGTTATGTAAATAGACCACAAGGATAAGCAAAGGGAAGCTGGTACTTCCCAACAGTATCTTGCAACCAACCACTCAGTAAATATTTATGAGTTACTATTATTATTTTGCCTCTGGTCTCTCTCTGTCTCTGTCTCTCTGTGCTCTGGTCTCTCTGTCTCTCTCACTATCACCCTTTTCCCTCTTGATTTATGGCTGTCTATATCCAATCAATAAATAAAGATGATTTAAGAAATTTTTTTTTAAGTTTTACCTTTTTTTAAACCTACATCCTCATGTGAAAAACACAGCCAAAGGAGTCAAGTGGTGGCATACCTGGTTGAGTGCACATATTATAATGCCCAAAGACCCAGGTTCAAGCCCCTGATCCCCACCCACAGGGGGACTGTTTCACAAGTGGTGAAGCAGAGGTGCAGGTATCTCTCTGTCTCTTTCCCTCTCTATATCCTCCTTCCTCTTGATTTCTCACTGTCTCTATAAAATAAAGATAATTTTAAAAATTAAAAAAACAAAAAAACGCAACCAATATCTACCCTGCCATCTAGGTCTGCAGTAGGATAATATCCCAGGAAAAGGACCTGTTTTGAAAAATGCAAAACACTGTCAAATGTGAAGAGTGATTAAGGTATAAATTTCAAAGACAGAGTGGCTGGCCACCTTGCAGAGAAGGTCAGAGGCCAAGACTGACTGGCACTTTTCCCAGTAAGAGCATAATTGCCGCTCAGTGCTGAGCACGGGCTCTCTCTTAACCCTTTGGGAGGTGGCAGAGGTGTTTGGTGGAGAAGCTGTCAACATGGCCGGCAGCTATGCAGCACACTGCTTTCTTTTCAGATTCAAAACAATCACTGAGGTGTCTCTGACCTTCCAGGCTTGCCAAGAAAGTCAACAGAGAGCAACGTAAGGGAATCACAAAAGAACTCAAGGAATATGAAAGACAAGAGTTTTATCGAAGCATGTTGTCATTCAAGCAGGTGAACCTGGAGATACTCTCATCGTTTCAGTAAGTGTGCTGTACCTTGGCATCTCTGTCACACGGCTGTCAGCTCTTCTGACATTCTGGGGCTTTCTGGATGGTGAGGTTACACCTCTGGCTAATATTCAAACTCAGACAGCTCGGGGAGGCGGCAGGTGGCTCACCTGGTAAGGTGTACACGTCAGCATGTCCAAGGACCTGGGCTCCAGATCTCTGGGCCACCAGAGGGAGAAGCTTTGTCAGTGGTGGGACGGTGCCACAGTAGCTCTCCTTCTCTATTTCTGTTCCTCACCTTCGGTCTAGAGTCAAGAAAAAAAAAAAAAATTGGCCGCTGTGGAGTCTTGGAGGCATGACGCCCCAGTGACAGCCCTAGTGGCAAACTATCTATCAGCCCATCTAAACAGCCCCTCACACTACCTACAGATACTGACATGCGGGGAGTTTACAGTGTCCCTCATCCTTCCACGGTTAAGCTCCCTTGTCCAGACTTTCTACCCCTGCTCTACGCCATTCTTCAATATCAGCCCACAAATTCCCACCTCTGTGCGAGATGACCCAGCCCCAACTCCCAATGTATGTGCAGCAGGAGAATCCAATGGAGCTACTCGCAGCGGACAGACTCAAGGGCTGCATGTAGACAGTCCAAATTTTACCTCAAAACATCCACCTCTTCAGAAAACTCTCATGTTCCCTGCCTCTCCTCTCTGGGTCACTATGAACCCTAACTCAGCTTACTCTTCTCTCTTCCCTAAGGACCCCACCCCTAAGAAAAGACATAAACAGGGACTGGGCAGTGGCACATCTGGTTGAGCACACATGTGACCATGCACAAGGACTCAGGTTCAAACCCTCAGGCCCCACCTGCAGGGGGAGAAGCTTCACAAGTGGTGAAACAGTTCGTCAGGTGTGTCTCTTTCTCCTCTATCCTATCTCTCAATTTCTCTCCATCCTATCTCTCCATCCTCCAGGGTAGAAGCCCTGGAGTAGATTCCCAGCTCTACCTTCTCAAGCCTGTGCCACAGCTTGCATCCGAAGCCCCTAACAGGTAGAATCCTGGAAAAAATGACTTTCTGCTAGTAGACAAATCTTCCATTTTTGAAGTAACACTAAGTCCTGATTTAATATTTTTTCCCTTTTGTTGCCTCCGTTGTTTATCATTGTTGTGGTTCTTGTTGTCATCGTTGTTGGATAGGACAAAGAGAAATGGAGAGAGGAGGGGAAGACAGAGATGGGGAGAGAAAGACAGACACCTGCAGACCTGCTTCACTGCCTTTGAAGAGACTAACCTTTAGGTGGGGAGCCGGGGGCTCAAACTGGGATCCTTATGCAGGTCCTTGCACTTTGTGCCACGTGCGCTTAACCTGCTGCGCTACTGCCCAGCCCCCTTGATTTAATCTTTACATGAACAGAAGTCTGATTTCTCTGTGTAGTAATTTAGGAAAGTTATTCTGTTTTGTAATGTCACGTATAACTGGTTTCATTTTATGATTTACATATATATAGAAGTGTGTGTGTGTTTGTAACAAGTGTTATGCAGCAATACGGTGCACAACAGTAGCAGTTTCAGGTGTGCAGAATTCTAATTCCACATCTAGATACATTCCATCATGATCTCGACCATACTGTGTTTTGATTCATTGAAAAAAAAAATTCATAAAGAGAAAGTCTTTGTGTTTCTGTGTGGAGTGAGTGTGTGTGTGTGTGTGTGTGTGTGTGTGTGTGTGTGTGTGTGTGTGTGTGTGTGTGTAAAAATTTTGAAAGAAAGTTCCGTTAGGACATCCACTTGCATGCCTGAGGTCCAGAGGTCTCAGGTTCAGTCCTCAGCACCAACGTATACCAGAACTCAGCAGTGCCCTGGTGTTCTCTCTCTCTCCTCTCCTTCCTCTCTCATAATAGAAAGAAAATCTATTTTAAAATTATTTTAAAATTGTTTTAAAAATACAGATGAAAGAGAATTACTTCAGTAAATCCTACCTATTTCCCCCCAATTTTAAACGTTAAGACTCTTAAGAAGAGGCAGGCAAGATAACTCATTTGGACAGTGTGAAAGCTCAGCCCTGCCTGTGACAGGTTCAAACTGAGCCCCACGGCCCTGGAGGAAGCTTCAAGTGCTGTGGTGTCTTTCCTTCTTTCTGTCTCTGTCTTTCTGTCTGAAAGAGTCAGCCCAGAGTGGTTCATCACCACTATCACCAACAACAACAACAACAAAAGGTAGAAAGAAAACAGCCTCAGACCTGTGGGTCTCTGGACAAGTTCCACTTCATGTTTTTGACCTGTTTCAGAGAAAAACTAAAAGAACAATGCAAAACAAACTAACAAAAACAAGTTCTCGTGCAGGCTATAATACTAAGTCATAGAGAAGGTGAAGGAGAGACTTCTCTGAAGTTTATTTGTAAAATACAGAACACAGTTTCTTTTTTTTAATTTCATTATTGGGGAATTAATGTTTTACATTCGACAGTAAATACAATAGTTTGTACATGCATAACATTTCCCAGTTTTCCATATAACAATACAACCCCCACTAGGTCCTCTGTCATCCTTCTTGGATCTGTATTCTCCCCACCCACCCACCCCAGAGTCTTTTACTTTGGTGCAGTACGCCAACTCCAGTTCAGGTTCTACTTGTGTTTTCTCTTCTGATCTTGTTTTTCAACTTCTGCCTGAGAGTGAGATCATCCCATATCCATCCTTCTGTTTCTGACTTATTTCACTTAACATGATTTCAAGTTCCATCCAAGATCGGCTGAAAATGGTCATGTCACTATTTTTTATAGCTGAGTAGTATTCCATTGTGTATATAGACCACAACTTGCTCAGCCACTCATCTGCTGTTGGACACCTGGGTTGCTTCCAGGTTTTGGCTATTACAAACTGTGCTGCCAAGAACATATGTGTACACAGATCTTTTTGGATGGGTGTGTTGGGTTCCTTAGGATATATCCCCAGGAGAGGAATTGTAGGGTCATAGGGTAGGTCCATTTCTAGCCTTCTGAGAGTGGGGAGCCAGGGTTCAAACCAGGATCCTTGTGCAGGTCCTTGTACTTTGCACTATGTGCGCTTAACCCGGCCCCCTCACCACCATCCTCCTCAAATTCTTGTTTTGTGGATGAATACATTGAAGACAGGATTGATTACAGAACAGTATGAGGAGAGTAATGCTTCAGTCCAAAGGTTTTTGGGAGAACCTGGTCCCCAGCAGTCAGTGGTCTGGGAACTGAGCAGACCTGACAAGGAACAGGATGGGTGAACTGTCTCCCTAAAGGGCTTCCTGGGGTAAGAGAAATGTTGACAACCTAAAGGATTCTCACCCCTGGGCTCTGAGTGACTAAAGCGGTGTTAACTTCCTAGCTGGGGGTGGGTTGCACTGGTGACCTGCTTGTTTCTTTTTCTGACATTTCTCTCCCTCTATTCTAGAGGATTCACTCTATCATGTCTTTTGTTTCAAAATGAAAACGAGTTACATTCCTCTGGTCGACAGTGACATCTAGCGGTCATCTGAAAAATCTGCGCACTTGCTTGAAAGTTGGGAACTACAGGAGTCTTTTAGAAGCACTACATCCCAGTGCAGTTAAGAAAGAACATTAGGCGGGTTTCTGGCGGTAGTGCAGTGGGTTAAGCGCAGGTGGTGCAAAGCGCAAGGACCTGCGTAAGGATCGATAGCAGTTCAAGCTCCTGAGTGAAGCCGGTCTTCAGGTGTCTATCTTTCTCTCCCCCTCTCTGTCTTCCCCTCCCTCTCTCCATTTCTGTCTGTCCTATCCAACAACGACGACATCAATAACAACAACAATAATAACTACAACAATAAAACAACAAGGGCAACAAAAATAAATATTTAAAAAAAAAGAAAGAAAGAACATTGGGGAGGGGACAGAAAGTGGTTATGCAAAAAGACCCTCAAGCCTGAGGCTCAGAGGTCACAGGTTCAATTCCCCTCCATACCACTATTAACCAGAGTTGAGCAGTGTTCTATTAAAAAAATAAATAAAATACCCCACCTGCAGGGGAGTCGCTTCACAGGCAGTGGGGCGGGTCTGCAGGTGTCTATCTTTCTCTCCTCCTCTCAGTCTTGCCCTCCCTCTCTCCATTTCTCTCTGTCCTATCCAACAACGACAGCAACAATAATAACTACAACAATAAAACAACAGGGGCAACAAAAGGGAATAAATAAATAAAATAAATATTTAAAAAATAAATAAATAAATAAAAAATAAATAAATAAAATAAAAATGGGAGTCGGGCGGTAGCGCAGCGGGTTAAACACACATGGCGCAAAGCGTAAGGAACCCGCTTAAGAATTCCGGTTCGAGCCCCCGACTCCCCACCTGTAGGGGAGTTGCTTCACAGGCAGTGAAGCAGGTCTGCAGGTGTCTATCTTTCTCTCCCCCTCTCTGTCTTCCCCTCCTCTCTCCATTTCTCTCTGTCCTATCCAACAACGGATGACATCAGTAACAACAACAATAATTACAACAATAAAACAACAAGGACAACAAAAGGGAATAAATAAATAATTTTTTAATGCACTTCTGAGGGCCTGGTGGTGGCACACCGGCAAGCACACATAGTGCAAAGCACAGGGACCCGTGCAAGGATCCCGGTTCGAGCCCCCAGCTCCTCACCGCTGGGAAGTCTCTTCATAAGCGGTGAAGCAGCTCTGCAGGTGTCTATCTTTCTCTCCCTGTCTTCCCTCCTCTCTTAATTTCTCTCTGTCCTGTCCAGTAAAAATGGGAAAAAAAAATGTCTGCCAGGAGCAGTGGATTTGTAGTGCAGGCACTTAGCCCCAGTGATAACCCTGGAGGCAAAAATAAAATAAAATAAAATAAAAAGCACTTCCTTGGGTTCTGGGGATGGCTCACCCAGTAAAATATACATGTAACCATGTGTGAGGACCTGGGCTTGAGCCCTCAAATACCACAGACACCGTACAAAGGGGAACCTCACGAGCAGTGGGGTGGTGCTGTGGTATCTCTGGTCTCTTTATCTCACCCATCTGGAAAGAAAAGGTCTGCCAGGAACAATGAATTGTGGAGGTATGGAGCCCCAGGAAAGCCCTGGTGGCAGAAAAGGTAACTCGACTGACTAAA
The DNA here is from genome assembly GCF_950295315.1 of Erinaceus europaeus. Lineage (NCBI taxonomy): Eukaryota > Metazoa > Chordata > Mammalia > Eulipotyphla > Erinaceidae > Erinaceus > Erinaceus europaeus. Next base: position 7,862,327 of record NC_080180.1, on the reverse strand, counting down.
TTAAAACTTGCTTCCTAGGTCAGGAAGATAGAGCAGTGGTAGCAATAAGGCGAGATGTCCCTGGTAGGAAGGAAGGAAAGAAGGAAGGAAGGAAGGAAGGAAGGAAGGAAGGAAGGAAGGAAGGAAGGAAGGAAGGGAGGAAGGGAGGAAGGGAGGAAGGAAGGGAGGAAGGGAGGAAGGGAGGAAGGGAGGAAGGAGCAGAGGGAGGAAAAGAGGGGGGGAGGGGGAAATGCACTTTCTGATTTGGGTCTCCAGTATTAGCTTTCTCTCTGTCTCTGTTTTTTAAGTATTTTTAATTATCTTTCATTTATTGGATAGAGACAGCCTGAAATTGGGAGAGAAGGGGGAGGGAGACAGAGAGACCCCTGGAGCCCTGCTTCGCCACTTGGAAAGCTTTCCCCCTGCAGGTGGGGACCAGGGGCTCAAACTTGGGTCCTTGTGCACTGTGACATGTGCGCTCAACCAGGTGTGCCACCACCTAGTCCCAGTATAAGCTTTCTCCATGTTATTCTGGAAGTACTTTATATATCTTTACTGTGAATGGGACCCCTAGAATGGTCTTATAATGAGGTGAGGGTGTATTAAGTCTGATCTTCAAGGTGTGCAGATGATGAATTCTAGCTCCAAGTTCCTCGCAGCCTCCTCACAGGATTCCTCCTCAGAGGCAGATGAGGCCTGACTAACCTGCCTGCCCCGCCTGATTAAAGCTGTACAGACAGACTGGGCTTGGTGCTGACAGAGCTATTACACTCTTCCAGTCAAAGGTTTCGCCAGCACAGCAGAATCTCTAGGTGTGCAGGCACTAGAAACTGAACAGACATCAGTGACTCCATCTTGTTCCCCACAACGTCCCTCCCTCCCTCTTGGCCGTTACCATGTCTCATGCTTGCTTAATGGTAAAGAATGTTCTCACACGCTTAGCGAGAAGCCAGTCACAGATGAGTGGGAAGGAATAAAGGAGAGTGAAATACTGAATCATGTCAGAGAGACGGGGGAGGCTGTCCTATCAAGGATGCTTAGCCAAGTGTCTCCACACTCTGCAGGGAACAGACCACGCTGGCCTGGTTATCAAATCTGGTGATCCATCAAATGATTGAAATCACTTGGACAGCCATGAGATTGGGTCCCTTTTCCTTCTCTCTCTGGCCCAATGTTCTTAATTCTTCTCATATAGAAACCCCAGATTCCGGCCTGATTGTATGATGGCTTTTGAGACATGAATCTGCCAACTTCTTAGACTGCTAGAACCTAAAATCAACTCACTTTTCTGGCAAGAACTCTTGTGCAAGAGGTTAAGCAACAAGAATGAGCGGACCTCCTGAGTAGCAAGAGCTGAACCTTGGCAGCTGATAACACATCCTGCTGTGTTTCTGCTGGAAGTAAAAGTTGAACACCAAGCACACTGACTCTGGACCAGAGGAAGCAAAGCTCATGGCATCTTGGAAATTTAGATCATGGGATGACTATGACACTAAGCACTCTTTACAAGTTTAGCAGTAACAGAAGGAAACCCAACCTCAACCTCATGAAAGAGAAAATACTAGTTATAGTTACCATGCATTAGGGCTCAGGGAAGAATGATTGGAAACAAGTAACAGTAAGAATATCACTTGTGATGCTTGGGCAAAGCCAGCCCACCCTCTAAAGACTACAAAGGAAAATACAGATTGTCTGGGGCTGGGCAGTGGTGCACTCGGTAGAGTGCAAGTGCTACGATGCACAAAGACCTGGGTTTAAGCTCCCACCTGCAGGAGGGACACTTTACAAACAGTGGAACAATGCTACAGGTGTCTTTTTCTCCACCCCCCCCCTTTTTTTTTTGTCTCCAGGGTTATCACTGGGGCTCAATGCCTGCACTACAAATCCACTGCTCCTGGAGGCCTTTTTTTTTTTCTTCAATTTTTATTGGACAGGACAGAGGGAAATTGAGAGAGGAGGGCTAGATAGAGAGGGAGAGAGACAGAGACACCTGCAGACCTGCTTCACCGCTTGTGAAGCAACTCTCCTGCAGGTGGGGAGCAGAGGCTTAAACCAGGATCCTTGTGCAGGTCCTTGAGCTTTATACTATGTGTACTTAACCTGGTGCTCCACCCCCCCAGCTCCCCTCCCCCTCTCTATCTCTCCCTCATCTCTCAATTTCTCTCTGTCTCTATCCAATAAACATGTAGTTTTTAAACATAGATTTTTAGACATAGCTGCAGCTTCCTCACTGAAGTATTACATTAAAGAAAACAGGCATCATTCTTCTGCATGTTTCTACGCTGCTGGTGGGAATATCAACTGGTCCAGCCCCTGTGGAGAGCAGTATGGAGAAATCTCAGAAGGCTAGAAATTGACCCATCTGATGACCCTATGATTCTTCTCCTGGATATCTAGCCTGAGGAACTAAGCACACCCATGCAAAAAGAGGTGTGTGCACCTATGTTCATAACAGCACACTTTCTAATAGTCAAAACCTAAAAGCAACTTAGGTGTCCAACAACAGATTAGTGACTGAGAAATATATATATGCATATATATATATGAATACTACTCAGCTATTAAAAATAATGAATTCACCTTATCACCTCAACTTAGAAGGAGTCTGAAGGAGTTATATTGAGATCAGCCAGAAAGAAAAGGATGAATATGAAATGATCTCACTCATAGACAGAAATAGAGAAGAAAAAAAGAAAAAAGAACAGAAGGGGGAACACAAAGCAAAACTTGGACTGGGTTTGGTGTATTGCAGCAAAGTAAAGGACTGGGGGGGGGGGCTGTCAGGTCCTGGAACATGATTGTGGAGAAGGACCTAGACTGGGGGTGAGGGTGTTTTGCAGAAACTTGAGAAATTTTACACATGTATCAACAACTGTATTTACTGTGAAACCATTAATCCCCCCAATTAGAGAGAGAGAGAGAGAGAGAGAGAGAGAGGGAGAGAGGGAGAGAGAGAGAGAGAGAGAGAGGGAGGGAGAGGGAGAGGAAGAGGGAGAGGGAGAGGGAGAGGATAGGATTCGGAAGAAAAAGGCCTCTTGGCTTAATGAGCATGTCTTGATGTGTTGCTGTATCCGGTTGGCCAAGATCTTGTTTAATATTTTGGCATCTATGTTCATCAGAGATATTGGTCTGTAGTTTTCCTTTTTTGTTCTGTCCCTATCAGCTTTTGGTATCAGGGTGATGTTGGCTTCATAGAAGGTGGAAGGGAGTATTCCTGTTTCTTCAATCTTATGGAATAGCTTAACAAGTATGGGTATTAACTGTTTCCTGAAAGTTTTGTAGAATTCGTTTGTGAAGCCATCTGGTCCAGGACTTTTGTTGTTGGGGAGATTCTTAATAACGGTTTCAATTTCTTTGTCTGTGATTGGTGCATTTAGATTTTGTAGTTCTTCTTGGTTCAGTTTTGGAAGTGCATAGGTTTCTAGGAATTGTTCCATTTCTTCCAGATTCTCTAGCTTGGTGGCATATAGTTCTTTATAGAAGTTTCGCAGAATTCTCTGGATTTCTGTGGTGTCAGTTGTGATATCTCCTGCATCGTTTACAATTCTACTAATTTGAGTCTTCTCTCTTTTTTGTTTGGTGAGTCTGGCTAGGGGTTTGTCAATTTTGTTTAATCTTTCAAAGAACCAACATTTGGCTTCTAGGTCACTGATTGTCAGAGAAATGCAAATTAAGACAACACTAAGATACCACCTCACTCCTGTAAGAATGGCATACATCAAAAAGGACAGCAGCAACAAATGCTGGAGAGGATGTGGGGACAGAGGAACCCTTTTACATTGCTGGTGGGAATGTAAATTGGTACAGCCTCTGTGGAGAGCAGTCTGGAAAACTCTCAGAAGGCTAGACATGGACCTTCCATATGACCCAATAATTCCTCTCCTGGGGTTATACCCCAAGGACTCCATAACACCCAACCAAAAAGAGGTGTGTACTCCTATGTTCATAGCAGCACAATTCATAATAGCTAAAACCTGGAAGCAACCCAGGTGCCCAACACCAGATGAGTGGCTGAGAAAGCTGTGGTATATATACACAATGGAATACTATGCAGCTATCAAGAACAATGAACCCACCTTCTCTGACCCATCTTGGACAGAGCTAGAAGGAATTATGTTAAGTGAACTAAGTCAGAAAGATAAAGATGAGTATGGGATGATCCCACTCATCAACAGAAGCTGACTTAGAAGATCTGAAAGGGAAACTAAAAGCAGGACCTGATCAAATTGTAAGTAGGGCACCAAAGTAAAAACCCAGTGGTGAGGGGTAGACATGTAGCTTCCTGGGCCAGTGGGGGGTGGGAGTGGGCGGGAGGGATGGGTCACAGTCCTTTGGTGGTGGGAATGGTGTTTATGTACACTCCTAGCAAAATGTAGACATATAAATCAGTAGTTAATTAATATGAGAGGGGGAAATCAATTGTATGTCTCAAAGTTTCTCAAAACACAAACTGAATCTTTTTAATATATAGGCTATGTATTTGATATACGGACTCTCTCAAAAGCCTAGACCAAGTAGATTAGAAGCTTCCAATAGCACAGCTATATACAAGATACTGGGTACTGTACAGCAAACCATAACAAAAGGACTTTTCAAAGTTAACCCAATTAACAAATAATGTGATGATAATATTAACTATTGATTGTCTTTTTGAACCCTAAGACAGCAGGAACCTCACATCTTCACTATAGAGCCCCTACTTCCCCCAGTCCTGGAACCCTTGGATAGGGCCCACTTTCCCGTATACATCTCCCAATCCAAACCAAATAATATTGCATCCGCCGATCACAACCTAACCAAAGCAACGATTGCCATCTCAACATGCTTCACCTCAGACTGTGTCCAGAGACTTCACGTGTGGAATGACAACCCTTCAGCTTCATTACTCGGGTGAGACCTTTCCTTTAATAGTACACTTTAATTTCATCTCAGGTAGTTCACTTTCTAACAAAGTCCCATAACCTAGATATACACCAGTTTCTGTGAGAGAGAGCTTATGTTCACACGTATCCATAAACTACTGCAAAATATATACCTGAAAGCGGAAGTACACTAGAGTTTGCAGTGAGTACCTCCCTAACACTTCCTCTCCACTATTCCAAGCTTGGGATCCATGATTGCTCAACAAATTGTTTGGCTTCATATGTTAACTCTCTTTTCAATCACCAGGTTCCAGATGCCACCAGGATGCTGGCTAGGCTTCCCTGGATTGAAGACCCCACCAATGTGTCCTGGAGCTCAGCTTCCCCAGAGACACACCCTACTAGGGAAAGAGAGAGGCAGACTGGGAGTATGGACCGACCAGTCAACGCCCATGTTCAGCGGGGAAGCAATTACAGAAGCCAGACCTTCCACCTTCTGCAACCCTCAACGACCCTGGGTCCATGCTCCCAGAGGGCTAGAGAATGGGAAAGCTACCATGGGAGGGAGTGGGTTATGGGGATTGGGTGGTGGGAATTGTGTGGAGTTGTACCCCTTCTACCTTATGCTTTTGTTCACTAATCCTTTCTTAAATAAAAAATTTAAAAAAAAAAAATGAGCATGTCTTTCTTGGGTGACGATTCCTGAACCTGATCTCTGTCTTCCTCACTACAAAGAAGAGGTCAAAGCCACGCTGGGGAAAGAAGGGTAGACAGGAGCGTGCGCAGAATCTCCTGTCCCGAGAGGATGAGGGAGAGCTCCGTGGTGATGGCTCAGCAGCTCCAAGGTTAGTGAGGAACAGCAATGTGCTCAGCTGAAAGAACCTGCCCCTCAGTCCCATTTCCCCTTCCCACCATCTGAATAGTTAGGTCTTTAGACTTATTTCAAATTTAGTCTTTGTCAGACCCAAGATTTTGTTTCATTGCAAAAGACAATCAGATGCAATGCACCATTCAAAAACGCCATCTTTCTGGTCTCTGTTAAAGAAACATCCAGGAAAATTGACGACCAGAAAGATTTATATTTATTAATGTAAGGGGATTTCTCTCTAGCTCTGGAAAGATAATAGTTATTTGAGTTATGGCTGGATAATGGAGACTATCAAATAAAAGAGTCCCTGTGTCGTTAACACTCATTAATCATTTTTATAATTAAAATTACATTTGTCAACTCAGTCTATTTCTCATATTTAAAGAATAACTATCAGAATAAAACATTCTAGAGGCCCAATACAGAAAGCCATTATGAAAAAAATGATTGATTAAAGAGAAAGTCCAATCAACTGAGCATCATAACATGTAAAAATAGAAATATTTATACTTTCTGCATATGGAATGCTATTTTTGATAATACCAGACAGAATGATAAACTGCTTTGGAAACTTCAAAGGGCTCCATTTTTATTCACATAAATTGTGTGTATTCACTGAAGGTATTTCAAATACAAAAGATGAAAATAAAAACAGTAACTGGATGTGCCAACTCATCCCCGCCACAGGACTCGGCTTTTTCACATCCCATATGACCGAGATCATAGTCCTTCTCCTTCTGACTTCTTTCTCCCAGAAGGATCCCCTCTCAAGATCCCTCAACCTGCGACCTTGGCAGAATTCCTGCGGTTTCCAGTGGAGGGAATGGGGGACACAGAATTCTGGTGGTGGAAACGGTGGGGAACTATACCCCTGCTGTCTCATAATTTTGTAAATCAAAATGTTAAATCATTAATAAAAAGAAAACATAACAATAACAATTTTTTTTTTTAAATCCCTCAATCTTGTCTCAACCGGCAAGGTCTTTTTTTTTTTTTTTAATTTGTTGAGTATAAGTCATTAGGTTTAGGTTCTATAGTGGCTTTTTCTGTTTGTTTGTTTTGTTTTGTTATCTCCAGGGTTATCGATGAGGCTCAATGCCAGTACTACAAATCCACTGCTCCTGGAGGTCATTTTTTCCATTTTATTGAATAGGAAAGAGAGAAATTGAGAGGGGTGGGGGAGCTAGAGCAAGAGAAAGAAAGGCACCTGCAGATCTGCTCTGCCACTTGTAAATTTCCCTCCTGCACGTGGGGAGCCAGAGGCTCCAAGCAGGATCCTTGCACTTAGTACTACGTGCGCTTAACCAGGCGCACCACTGCTCAGCCCCCTGTTCCATATTTTCCTTACCTGCTTAAATGTTAGTGGGCACTTAGGTTGCTCTGTGTCTCCACTGTGTAATATTTAGCACTGTACGAACACAGGGGTAATAACTATTTATAAGTTCAAATCTACATATCCTTCAGATAACTACCCAGACGTGGAATTTCTGGATAATATGGTAAACCTACTTTTAAGGTTTAACAAACTTTCTTCCCAGTGCTTCCCACAGTGGCTGAATCAATTTACATTCCCACCAACAGTGCACAGTACTACATATCCCTGTCAATACCCATTACTGCTTTGTCTTTTATAGTTAGCATTCCACCAGTGCTAGAACTCTCACTGTGATCTCGATTGTCATTTTCGTATTGATAGATGAAGAAGAACATCTTTTCGTGTATCTGGTGGCCATCTGTGTTGTCATTTTTGGAAAAATTCCTAGGCAGATCTTCTGCCCAATTGTTAATCGGGTTATAATTTGTACATGATATGAGACGGTGGTCAAGGTTCATTCTTTCTCAAATAACTATCCAGCTTTTCTGACACTGTTTATTACTACTTACTGAAGAGATTTTTTTTTCCTTCCTCCTTTGCATGCTCTTGGCTCTTTCGTCAAAAACTAGTCGCCATATTTATGAGGGTTTATTTCTAGTCAACTAATCTGTGTGCTTAATTGTTTTTGTTGTTGTTGTTGTCAGTGGGACTTCACACCTCCAAGTCAATACTTTCATAAAGGAGGAAAGGGAGAAGGGAGAGGATCAAACAACTACAGCTCCAAAGCTTTGCCCAGTGCCCTAAGGTGACATGCTGTCTTGATCACTGTGATATATATGTTTGGAGGCAGAGAGTATGATATCTCCATTACTGTTCTTTTTCTCAGGACTGCTTTGACTCTGCAAGGTCTCTGTGGCTTCCTACAAACCTTGGGACTTTTTCTAGTTCTGCAAAGAATGCAATTGGATTTCAACAGGGATTGCATTGAATCTATATATCACTTTAGATAAAACCACCACTCAACGATGCTTATTTCTCTGATCCATAAGCATCCTGTCTCTTTGTGTTTTCTTCAAATTTTCCAATGGTGTCTTATAGATTTTGGTGTGCACATTAAAATATTCTACTATCTTTTGATGAAAATAACTTGTAGTTAAATAATTTTCCTTCAATATTCAAATCATATCGCTGGAATAAATTAGGCCAAACCCATAGCAGAATGGAAACTTAGGAAGATACACAAATATCTAAGAGGACTCCTAATAATATTTTAATTTTAGAGACACTGAATCTGAGTCCTGAAATTAATCATGAGATGTTTCACAGTGCTTCCCAGTCCTGAATCACAACGTGACTGCACACTATAGTAGCAGATGCGGTATGAGAAATTAGTCCAAAATTTAGCAATCAAAACAATATATTCATAATCTCATACATTTCATAGAAACGTAAAAGTGGCATAGCTAGGAATGCTCATTTGGTAAATTTCCTGAGGCTGCCGTCAAGATGACTGTCAAGGCTACAACCATCAGAAAGCCTGGCCGGAGCTGGAGGGCTGACTTCTGTGAGAGCTCATTCTCATAGCTGCTGGCAGAAAGTTCCAGTTCCTTACACAGGCTTGCTGGAACCCTTACGCAGTGTTATCCCCAGTGCTGACGACCTCAGAGAACAATATGGAGCTGCCCTGCATCTAGCTATGCATTTATAAAAGGACATGGCTGTTTTTCTTTGCAGTGTGTGTGTGTGTGTGTGTGTGTGTGTGTGTGTGTGTGTGTGTATCTGCCCTGCATCTAGCTGTGCATTTATAAAAGGATATGGCTGTTTCTCTTTGCAGTGTGTGTGTGTGTGTGTGTGTGTGTGTGTGTGTGTGTGTGTGTGTGTGTGTGTGTGTAACTGCCCTACTGTCTAGCTGTGCCTTTATAAAGGACATGGCTGTTTCTCTTTGCAGTGTGTGTGTGTGTGTGTGTGTGTGTGTGTGTGTGTGTGTGTGTAACTGCCCTGCATCTAGCTGTGCATTTATAAAAGGATATGGCTATTTCTTTTTGCAGTGTGTGTGTGTGTGTGTGTGTGTGTGTGTGTGTGTGTATGTAACTGCCCTACTGTCTAGCTGTGCCTTTATAAAGGACATGGCTGTTTTTCTTTGCAGTGTGTGTGTGTGTGTGTGTGTGTGTGTGTGTGTGTGTGTGTGTGTGTGTGTGTGTAACTGCCCTACTGTCTAGCTGTGCCTTTATAAAGGACATGGCTGTTTCTCTTTGCAGTGTGTGTGTGTGTGTGTGTGTGTGTGTGTGTGTGTGTGTGTGTGTGTGTGTGTGTAACTGCCCTGCATCTAGCTGTGCATTTATAAAAGGATATGGCTGTTTCTTTTTGCAGTGTGTGTGTGTGTGTGTGTGTGTGTGTGTGTGTGTGTGTGTAACTGCCCTGCATCTAGCTGTGCATTTATAAAAGGATATGGCTGTTTCTTTTTGCAGTGTGTGTGTGTGTGTGTGTGTGTGTGTGTGTGTGTGTGTGTGTAACTGCCCTACTGTCTAGCTGTGCCTTTATAAAGGACATGGCTGTTTTTCTTTGCAGTGTGTGTGTGTGTGTGTGTGTGTGTGTGTGTGTGTGTGTGTGTGTGTAACAATGTGAGTGCACGCACTAAAAACCTTATACCTCACTCCAAGCAGAAGCTGAGGGAGCCATATGATCCCATATGCACAATCTCCTATAAACTACACAAAGACACTCAACTCACTGCAGGAGAGGGATACACAAGTGCAGGGTAGCAAGATGTGAGAATCCATGGGGCCATCTTGGAGACAGGCAACTTGAGTTGCTTTTGACAAATCATACTTATGTCTTAGATCATAAGTAAATTATAAATTAAAGGTATTTGACAAGCCTCTATAAAGCAGTTATATTTTTATCACCAATAATATGAGAGCTTGTGTCTTCTACCTCTTGATACTTCATTATTTGACAATGTGTTACCTACTACCAAACAGAGAAAATAGTTTTCAAAAACCTTGCTTCACAGGTCCTGGAACATGATGGTAGAGAAGGATCTAGTGGGGTTTTATTGTTATGTGGAAAACTGAGAAATGTTATGCATGTACAAACTACTGTATTTTACTGTTGACTGCAAACCATTTATTACCAATAAAGAAATTTAAAAAAAACACTGATTCAAAAATATTGCTTCTATAACTTAATAAAATCTTAACATTGATTTCACATGTCTGATATTTACCTTAAGAAGGGGTGATTTTTTTTTTCCAATTATGACACCATCTTCCCAGACAGTAACCTGGGTCCACCTGCATATTAGTTGTCAGGCTCAGACAAAAACTAGTAAAGCCATGGGCACCCTTGGAATATACCTAATATAGACCTACTAGCTTTTTCCAAAACGGAGACCCCAAATCTTCATCTGCAATAGTCTTGCCTTTAGGTTCATGATTAGTCAACAATTTGCTCTGCTTTCTATCTTAACTCTTTTCAGCCACTAGGTTCCAGATGATACCATGATGCCAACCTGACTTCCCTGGGCAGAGGACCCCACTAATGTGTCCTGGAGCCCTACCTCCCCAGATCACTGCCCCACTAGGGAAAGAAAGAGACAGGCTGGGAGTATGGTTTTACCTTTCAACACCCATGTCCAGCAGGGAAGCCATTACAGAAGCCAGATCCTCCACCTTCTGCACCCCATAATGACCCTGGGTCCATACTCCCAGAGGGTTATAGAATAGGAAAGCTATCAGGGAAAGGGATGGGATACGGAGTTCTGGTGGTGGGAATTATGTGGAATTGTATCCCTCTTATCCTATAGCCTTGTCAATATTTCCATTTTATAAATAAAAATCAAAAAATAAAAGATATATATTAAAGACATATTAAAATAAAAATAAAAGAAGGCATGATTTTTGTTCTCAGTAAACTGAGAATTCTACGTTGAGAAATTATATTGTTCTGTTTTAAAAACTTTTTTTTTAAGTGCGCCTCCTCTACGCCCTGGGAGGAGGCACCATGGGTAGAACACAAAATGTGTATGCATCAGGCCCTAGGTTCATTTTTTTTTCCTCTGAGGAAATAATCATTTCTATTCACAGTAAGTACTTTTCTCTCAATGATCATATGTGAACTATAACAGCTTATCAACAGTACATTCTAGGAATCAATCGACTCTTAAGTTTGACACTGACACAAACTTAAACAATAAGCTAGTACAGTGGGTTGGGCGGTAGCGCAGCGGGTTAAGTTCACGTGGCGCAAAGCACAAGGACTGGCATAAGGATCCTGGTTCCAGTCGCCGGCTCCCCACCTGCAGAGTGTTGCTTCACAGGCGGTGAAGCAGGTCTGCAGATGTCTATCTTTCTCTCCCCTTCTCTATCTTCCCCTCCTCTCTCCATTTCTCTCTGTCCCATCCAACAACGACAAAAAGAACAAGAACAACAATAGTAACTACAACAATAAAACAACCAGGGCAACAAAAAGGAAAATAAATAAATAAATATTTCAAAAATAAAGCAGTATATATGTAAGCACTATTTATAACAACAGTTTTTAATTTGGAATTAGAAATAATATCAAGTTTTTAGTTATTTTATTTTATTTATAAAAATGAAATACTGACAAAATCATAGGATAAGAGGGGTGCAACTCCACACAATTCCCACCACCAGAACTCCGTATCCCATCCCCTCCCCCTTGATAGCTTTCCTGTTCTTTAACCCTCTCAGAGTATAAGCCCAAGGTCATTTTTAAAGAAAATAGCAGTGATATTTAAAAATCAGTTCTCGAATAATACTTAATCTCAAGAAAGATAAAACATTGATAATTATTGATAGAATCGTTTATTTCCAAAATCCTACACCAAAAAAAAAAATTATCTTCTCCCTGAAGAAATAATGTAAGGAATGCTATCACGTGAATGGCTTATTGCTTATATGATCATTAATAGCATATTGAAACAGGGCCTTAATAACTTCTCCTGCAGTTTTAAGGTATATTAAACTACTCGGGCAATTGAGAGATAATGATAATAGACATTATGTTATTACTAAATGTAAGCCAGAAGTAAGGGCTCTCCAGTTCTTGAGCCAAAAATCTACCCTCTGGTGAGTTTAATATAGTTTAATATTAGCCAAATGTCAAGAGCCAGTATTTTCATATGACACTAAGAGGAAGCAAAGTGGCTTTCATGGCAAAATCTCAAAAGACTCTGGGGTAGGTTTCTGCTCAGAAGGAGTGGTGCCCTAGACATGGGTCTAAAGGACTTGAAAACACTAATACAAAGGACAGACACACCCTATGCTCATAGCCACTTTATTCAGAGTTGCCAAGGAAACGGAAGTCACTTAAATATTCACCGACGGATAACTGGATAATGAAACAATGGGACATATTCTCAACGGAATACTACTCTGCAATTTTAAAAGATGGTATTGTGTCCAAAATAAATAAAACTGGAGGTGGTCCTTCTGAGTGAAGTAAGGAAAAAAGTGAAAAGCAATGACTGGATGGTTTTTCTTCTATGTAGGATATAGAGAACTTGCAAACAAAAGAGAAAAAAGTGAACAGAATTTTCTCTATGGCTTTGTGAGGATTACGGCAGTTATCAATGGAGGAGAGGGTGTCACAGAACCTTGGTGCTGCGTGTGATGTGGAATTGGAAGTATGCGCTATAATCTTATAGTCTTGTAATTCACTACTAAATCACTAATTAAGAATTTTAAAAAGGGGGCCAGGTAGTGGCGCACCAGGTTAAGCCCATATAGTGTGAGGTGCAAGGACCTTCACAAGAATCCCAGGTTCTCCACCTGCAGGGGGTGAGGGCACTTCATAAACAGTGAAGCAAGTCTGCAGGTGTCTATCTCTCTCTCTCCCTATCTTTCCTTCCTCTCTCAATTTTTCTCTGTCCTATCCCATAAGTGGAAGAAAAAGTGGCCACCAGGAGCAGTGGATTCATAGTGCCTAAGCCCCAGCAATAACTCTGAAGGCAAAAAATAATAGTAATAATAATAATAATCTCACCAAAAAAAAAAGGAGTGGTGTAAATTTGTCTAGGAGCTGTGCCTCAGTGCATTTTTGGTTCAGGTTTCTAAGTCACTATAGACCTTGGCATATCTCTGTTATATTTTTTTCTATATGCAAGTCATTTTTTAATGTGTGATCAATAGTGGTTTATATGATTACAAGATGCAGTTCCATGCCATACCCACCACCAAAATTCTGTGCCCCACCCTCCCAACGAGAAGTACCATACTTCTCATGAAATAGTTTCACAGTTCTCTCATGAAATATTCTTAGTCACTAATTAAGCAATTAATAGCCCACTCCATTCCAAAAGTACCTGAGACAAGAGAGTCCTGTATGCATAGTTTATATAGAGGTAAAAGAGGGAAGTCTGTCTGGTTGTCTCTAAAGAATATGGCTGTTTGAGGCTGGGTGGCTGTGCACCTGGTTAAAGTGCACAAGGATCTGGGTTCAAGCCCCTGGTCCCCACCTGCAGAAGAAAAGCTTCACAAGTGGTGAAGCAAGGCTGTAGGTGTCTGTCTGTCTCTCTACTTCTCTGCCTCCCCCTCCCCTCTCAATTTCTCTCTGCCTCTATTCAATAATAAATATTTTTAAAAGAGAGAGAGAGAAAGGAATATGGCTGATTCTCTTGGTCCCTCCGTCAGTGTTTATGTCTTTCTCAATTAAACTTTTACTCACTATGAAACATAGCCCTCCTGTCACTCCAAACAGCTGTGCGATCCTGTATGTCTAACTTCACGCCTCTCATCTTCCCCTTCACCTGTCTCTTTCTAGGTCGCCCTTGATTCCCATATTTAACCACCCATCCTCTTCCTGTGCCGTCTTCATTAAACACATTGGCTCATTATTCATCCTCAGAGTCCCACATAGGCTCTGCATTCTGCTTACCCCCAAATTTGTCACTAGCCTTTTAAGTGACTGCAGGGTACTTTCACCACCACCCCCCCCACCCCCGCCCCACGGAGTCACAAATACATCACCACTAAGCTTTGCAGAAGTACGCTGCTTAAACTTCAGGGCACGGCTGGCCGACGTCCCCACGCTATCTGAAGAAGTACTGCTCCAGTCCAGAAGTCTACTCCTAAAGCAGTTCTGTCAACAGCTGAGAGTTTGTGGGTCATGTCCTTGCACACTGCCATTTACTGAGCACAGGAAGAAGCAGGCATCCTCATGAGGGCCGCTCCTTTGTTCCTGTTTTCTTACCGGTAATCCCTGCAGTTAGTGCTAATTAAGATGGGAATCAAAGCCAGGAGCTGAGGTCTGATGCAACCCTGAGGTATAAGTATCACAGAAATACTGAGAAATAGACCATTTGTTTCGATACTCCATTGTTTTTTCCCTAAGATGTTTGTTTGTTTGTTTGTTTTTAACTAGAACACTGCTCAGCTCTGGTTTACAGGGGAGCCAGGAATTGAACCTGAAACCTCAAAGTCTCAAGCATGAAAGTCTTTTACAAAACCACAGTGTTATCTACCCAGCCTGATACTACTTTTTTTTTTCTTCTTCCCTCCAGGGTTGCCTGCCCCATGAATCCACTGCTCCTGGAGGCCATATTTTTCCCTTTTGTTGCCCTTGGGTTTTTTGTTTGTTTTTTTTGTTTGTTTGTTTTATCACTGTGTGGTTATTATTGTTGTCATTGATGTCGTTGTTGTTGGATAAGACAGAGAGAAATGGAGAGAGGAGGGGAAGACAGAGAAGGGGAGAGAAAGATAGACACCTGCAGACCTGCTTCACCGCCTGTGAAGCAACACCCCCTGCAGGTGGGGAGCCGGGGGCTCGAACTAGGATCCTTACACTGGTCCTTGTGCTTCGCCATGTGCGCTTCGCCTGCTGCGCTACCGCCCGACTCCCCCCCACCCCCCGTGCCAATACTACATTTTAAGTAAAAAATAAATTAGTTCAGTACTTATTGCACTGGGCCTCTACATTATCTGGGTTTTTCCCTCCTCAAAAAAAAGTCTGTACTAAGGCCAAGAAAAGAAAAACTGCACTGAGTTTCACAGTGTGTAAGAAAAGATGAGGAAAGCTGTAGCTGAGAACTGGAAGACTTTGCCATGCTCCATTAGCAGAGATCACTACTGAAACAGTAGATCAGTTTCAAGAAAGGAATTCCCTAGAGGTTAATATTCAAACCTGAAACTTACTGTTACTGTTGTTGTTGTTGTTACTGTTGTTGACACAGCTGACAAGAGGATGAAAAAGACCTGGAGTCTAAAGTCACAGGACACCCATGGGATGAAAACTCCTCACACCCAAGACACGAATGAGAAAGAACACTTCTCTGAAAGGTACCAATTCTGGGACTAAGCACTGATGTGCTCAGTTAAGCACAAGTGCTATCAAGTTATCAAGTGCAAGGACCTGGGTTCAAGCCTCTAGGCCCCCACCTGCAAGGGGAAAGCCTCACAAGTGGCAAAACAGAACTGTAGGTCTCTCTCTCTCTCTCTCTGTCTCTCTCTCTCTGTCCCTCCCTCCCTCCCTCCCTGTCTCCCTGTCCCTTCTCAATTTCTCTCTGTCCAGTCAAATAAAAAAAGTGAAATGTATTAATTTTGTTGTAGGAAAACTCGCTTCCCTTGGGAGCCTCAAGTTCCCAAGACACCGGAAGAGAGACCTCCAAGAATTTTTGTCTTGAGCTGCAGACAGCAACATGGTCAGAGACCTCGATGGAAGACGTGTGGATCAGTAAGCCAGGAGGCCTTCTTCCCCCATCCCCTTCAGGACCATACCCTTTCTGTGAAATAGCAGTGGTAGGAAATGCCCCACTCTGCAAACAGAGGCGGGGTCATCCCACTCTGTCACTCGAGGAAGACTGGTTCTGAAGTAAGTGCAGCCTAGAATGTTCCCAGATGTGACCTTAGACTCTGAGCTCAGTCTCAGAGGGACTCAAGGTTGTACAATGCTCCGGTGCTAAATATGAATAGACATGAGCCCTGGGTTAGATCAATGTGGTAAACAGTTCATTGAATTTTTGTATTTTCTCCATGTGAGCAACTCTCTGCCCTAATCCTACTTACTAGTTCTATACTCCACTCTGCCCCCATCTTCCCAGACAATATTTCTAGTCCACCCCCATGTTAGCTGTCAAGTTCAAGAAAAGATTACTAAGACATAGGCACCTAGGAACATTCCTAAAATAGACTTCCTAGTTTCCTTCTACCCAAAGTTCCCTTAGATCATCTGCTTTTTTTTTTTATCATCCTATTTGTTAAACATTTTGTCCTGCTTTCCAGCTTACTACATTTCAGCCACTATGTTCCAGATGCTACTATGATTCCATCCTGACTTTCCTAGACAGATGACCTCACCAATGTGTCCCGAAGTCCCACCTCCCCAGAGCCCCACTCCATTAGGGAAAGACAGAAACAGGCTGGGGATATGGATCCACCTGCCAATGTCCACATCCAGTGGAGAAGCTTTAGGCGCTAAAAGGTTCAACTTACATTATAGAATACTTCAACCCATCTCCCTTGGAATAACTGAACCTTGACAGAATTTCTCTTATTCTAACAAATTCAGGAGTTTTATGAAAAATTGAGGTGAGTCCTAAAAGCTTATATCTGCATAATTTCATATTTCCTAGGTATTTCTATTATTATAAAGTCAGTTTTTATCTTTATTTATTTATTGCGTGGAGACAGCTAGTAATTGAGAGGGAAGGGGATGATAGAGAGACAGAGAGACCCCTGCAGTACTGCTTCACCACTTGCAAAGCTTTCCCCCTATAGGTGGGGACCTTGAGCATTGTAGCATGTGTGCTCAACCAGCTGTGTCACCACATAAAGTCAGTTTTTATCAATGTTCATAGTGTCCATTTTTTTCTCCTGTAACAGCCTGTGCCTATTTTTTCTTTGACAAATCTTAAAATCCAAACCAAAAAAAAAAAAGAAGAAGAAGAAGAAGAAGGTATCTCTTTACAACTGCCTTAAGATACCAACTTATTCTTAGAAAACCCTCCCAGGTAGGAAGGAGCGGGTGTGATCTGACAGGAGACAGCATACTACACACCTAGGGGACAGTGTACAGTCTATTGAGACCATCACTGCATATGCAGTTCATCCTAACCAAAATTCATGGCACAACCATGACTACATCTCTCTCAATATGGAAGCCCCATGCCTAACATTACATGTAGCTGTATCAACACGTCCAGGTGAGAGTAGTCAAATCTACTTGACAATTAGAGTCCCTTAGGGAAACAAAGCCTTCACCTGGTCCCCTATGGAATGCACTGTCTTCTTCTGCCTTGTAAGGAATTAAGACCTGAGTTATTACTGACCCAGAAGTTCTGTAGTGGGGAACAGTGTCTGGAAGCAGGATCCTTACGCCCGTCCTCGCACTTTGCATCACCTGCGTTTAATCCGTTGCACTACATTCCAACTCCCTGAAAACATCTTTAAAGAATCAAGCACATGGGAGGTCAGGTGGTGGCACACCCAGTGGAGCGCACAGAGTACTACGTGCAAGGACACACACAAGGATCTGGGTTCAAACCCCCATCTGCAGAGGGGACACTTCATAAGTGGTGAAGCAGGTCTACAGGTGTCTGTCTTTCTCTATCCCTCTCTGTCTCCCACCCCTCTCAATTTATCTCTATCCTACTAAATAAAAATAAATAAACAGGGAGTCGGGCTATAGCACAGCGGGTTAAGCGCAGGTGGCACAAAGCACAAGGACCGGCATAAGGATCCCGGTTCGAACCCCAGCTCCCCACCTGCAGGGGAGTTGCTTCACAGGCGGTGAAGCAGGTCTGCAGGTGTCTATCTTTCTCTCATCCTCTCTGTCTTCCCCTCCTCTCTCCATTTCTCTCTGTCCTATCCAACAACGACAACAACAATAATAACTACAACAATAAAACAACAAGGGCAACAAAAGGGAATAAATAAATAAAATAAAATATTTTTTTTAAATAAATAAATAAATAAACAAATAAATAAAGGAAAAAAATGGCCACCATGACCACCAAGCCCCAGCAACTGGAGGAGAACACCCAACCAAAAAGAGGTGTGTACTCCTATGTTCATAGCAGCACAATTCATAATAGCTAAAACCTGGAAGCAACCCAGGTGCCCAACACCAGATGAATGGCTGAGAAAGCTGTGGTATATATACACAATGGAATACTATGCAGCTATCAAGAACAATGAACCCACCTTCTCTGACCCATCTTGGACAGAGCTAGAAGGAATTATGTTAAGTGAACTAAGTCAGAAAGTTAAAGATGAGTATGGGATGATCCCACTCATCAACAGAAGCTGACTTAGAAGATCTGAAAGGGAAACTAAAAGCAGGACCTGATCAAATTGTAAGTAGGGCACCAAAGTAAAAACCCAGTGGTGAGGGGTAGACATGTAGCTTCCTGGGCCAGTGGGGGGTGGGAGTGGGCGGGAGGGATGGGTCATGGTCCTTTGGTGATGGGAATGGTGTTTATGTACACTCCTAGCAAAATGTAGACATATAAATCAGTAGTTAATTAATATGAGAGGGGGAAATCAATTGTATGTCTCAAAGGTTCTCAAAAGACAAACTGAGTCTTTTTAATAGATAGGCTACGTATTTGATATGCGGACTCTCTCAAAAGCCTAGACCAAGTAGATTAGAAGCTTCCAATAGCACAGCTATATACAAGATACTGGGTACTGTACAGCAAACCATAACAAAGGGACTTTTCAAAGTTAACCCAATTAACAAATAATGTGATGATAATATTAACTATTGATTGTCTTTTTGAACCCTAAGACAGCAGGAACCTCACATCTTCACTATAGAGCCCCTACTTCCCCCAGTCCTGGCACCCTTGGATAGGGCTCACTTTCCCGTATGCATCTCCCAATCCATAACAAATAATATTGCATCCGCCGATCACAACCTAACCAAAGCAACGATTGCCATCTCAACATGCTTCACCTCAGAATGTATCCAGAGACTTCACGTGTGGAATGACAACCCTTCAGCTTCATTACTCGGGTGAGACCTTTCCTTTTATAGTACACTCTAATTTCATCTCAGGTAGTTCACTTTCTAACAAAGTCCCATAACCTAGACATACAACAGTTTCTGTGAGAGAGAGCTTATGTTCACACATATCCATAAACTACTGCAAAAGATATACCTAAAAGCAGGATTACACTAGAGTTTGCAGTGAGTACCTCCCTAACACTTCCTCTCCACTATTCCAAACTTGGGATCCATGATTGTTCAACAAATTGTTTGGCTTTGTATGTTAACTCTCTTTTCAATCACCAGGTTCCAGATGCCACCAGGATGCTGGCTAGGCTTCCCTGGATTGAAGACCCCACCAATGTGTCCTGGAGCTCAGATTCCCCAGAGACACACCTTACTAGGGAAAGAGAGAGGCAGACTGGGAGTGTGGACCGACCAGTCAATGCCCATGTTCAGCGGGGAAGCAATTACAGAAGCCAGACCCTCTACCTTCTGCAACCCTCAACGACCCTGGGTCCATGCTCCCAGAGGGCTAGAGAATGGGAAGGCTATCATGGGAGAGGGTGGGTTATGGGGATTGGGTGGTGGGAATTGTGTGGAGTTGTACCCCTCCTACCTTATGCCTTTGTTCACTAATCCTTTCTTAAATAAAAAATTAAAAAAATAAATAAATAAACAAATAAATAAAGGAAAAAAATGGCCACCATGACCACCAAGCCCCAGCAACTGGAGGAGAAATAAAGAATCAAGTACAACAGCAAAGAAAAATAAATCAATAAATCAATAAACCAATGGGATTATATCAAACTGAATGGAAGTATGAGATCTTATATTGTACATAGAACAAATAACCAAAATATAGAGAGAGCTCACAAAATTCAGGAATAAAAATGCAAACAATCCTATTAACAAATGGGAGGAGGACATGGACAGAGATTCTACTAAAGAAGATACCCAGAAGGCTGACAGACACAGGTAAAAATGACCAAAGTCATTGATGATTAGAGGAATACAAATCAAGAGAGCAATGAGATACTGCTTTCGACCTGTGAGAATACCAGACATTAGAAAGGTCAGAAATAAGTGCTAGAAAGGATGTGGGATAAGAGGAAAACTTCGGCACTGTTGATGGCCTTTTGTGGGCCCCATAGGACCCTGCCCTCAATGTGAATCAACAAGGGTAGAGAATGTTCCACCCTCCGAAGAGAGGTTGGCTAGCATACTCTACCTGCCACCTGAGAAAGACGGGTCCTGAAATGAGTGCAGTCTGGAATGTTCCTAGCCGTGACCACAGAATGTGAGCTCAGACCTACAGGGATGCAGAGGTTACACAGGCTCCTCTGCTGAATATGGGCCCCAGATCAAATCAATGGGGTTTACAGTTAACAATATGTATATATTTACCCCATATTTGGGAGCTACTCTCTTCCCTGATCCAACTTTCTAGTCCTTTTTCAACTATGGCAACATCTCCCCAGATAATCACCTGGGTCTACCAGCATACTAGCTGTGAGGCTCAGGCAAAAACTACTAAAGTCATGGGCCCCTTGGAATATACCTAAAATAGACCTACTAGCTTTTCCAAAACGGAGACCCCAAATCTTCATCTGCAATAGTCTTGCCTTTAGGTTCATGATTAGTCAACAATTTGCTCTGCTTTCTATCTTAACTCTTTTTCAGCCACCAGGTTCCAGATGATACCATGATGCCACTCTGACTTCCCTGGGCAGAGGACCCCACTAATGTGTCCTAGAGCCCTGCCTCCCCAGATCACTGCCCCACTATGCAAAGAAAGAGACAGGCTGGGAGTATGGATCAACCTGCCAACACCCATGTTCAGTGGGGAAGCAATGACAGAAGCCAGACCTTCCACCTTCGGCACCCCATAATGACCATACTCCCAGAGGGTTAAAGAATAGAAAAGCTATCAAGGGAGGGGATTGGACACGGAGTTCTAGTGGTGGGAACTGTGTGGAGTTGTACCCCTCTTTTCCTATAGTCTTATCAATATCTCCATTTCATAAATAAAAAAAATTTTAAATAAAATAAGAAACTGTGACCGTGTCAACAACTGATATAAACCATTATTTCCAGATGACTATTATATATTAAATATATATATACATAATGGGGAAATACATAAACCATTATTTCCCCCAGCAAAAGAAAAAAAGAGTTATTAGGCACTATCTTATATTGTACATAGAACAAATAACCAAAATATAGAGAGAGTTCACAAAATTCAGGAATAAAAATGCAAATAATCCTATTAACAAATGGGAGGAGGACATGGACAGAGATTCTACTAAAGAAGATACCCAGAAGGCTGACAGACACAGGTAAAAATGACCAAAGTCATTGATGATTAGAGGAATACAAAAGAGAGCAACGAGATACTGCTTTCGACCTGTGAGAATACCAGACATTAGAAAGGTCAGAAATAAGTGCTAGAAAGGATGTGGGATAAGAGGAATTTTGTGTGTGCATGTGTGCGTGTGCGTGTGTGTGTGTTTTCCCTCCAGGGTTATCGCTGGGGCTCGGTGCCTGCACTACAAATCCACTGCTCCTGGAGGCAATTTTTCCATTTTGTGGTTGTTATTTTTGTTGCTATTGCTGTTGTTGTTGTTGGATAGGACAGAGAGAAATGGAGAGAGATGGGGAAGACAGAGAGGGGGAGAGAAAGACAGACACCTGCAGACCTGCTTCACTGCCTGTGAAGCGACTCCCCTACAGGTGGGGAACAAAGGGGAGGGCTCGAACCGAGATCCTTAAGCAAGTCCTTGTGGCTATGTTACCTTCTTTTTAAAAAAAATTTATATTATTTATTTTCCCTTTTGTTGCCCTTGCTTTTTATCATTGTTGTGGTTATTATTGTTATTGATGTCATCATTGTTAGATAGAACGGAGAGAAATGGGGAGAGGAGGGAAAGACAGAGGGGAGGGAGAGAAAGACAGACGCCTGCAGACCTGCTTTACCACCTGTGAAGCGACTCCCCTGCAGGTGGGGAGCTGGGGGCTCGAACCTGGATCCTTCCACTGGTCCTTGTGCTTCACACCATGTGCACTTAACCCACTGAGCTACCACCCGACTCCCTATGTTATCTTTTTTAAGGTGGAAGTAGAAAGGTGGTAAAGAGGGGCCAGGTAGTGGCGCACCTGGTTGAGCACACACGTTACAATGCGCAAAGACCCAGGTTCCAGCCCCCAGTGCCCACCTGCAGGGGAAATCTTTACAAGTGGTGGAGTAGTGCTGCAGGTGTCTCTCTGTCTCTCTCCCTCTCTACCACTCTCTTCCTTCTCAATTCTGGCTGTGTCTATCCAATAAATAAATAAACGTATTTTTTTGCCTCCAGGGTTATTGCTGGGGCTCAGTGCCTGCACTACAAATCCATTGCTCCTGGAGGCTGTTTTTCCCATTTTGTTGCCCTTGTTGCCACTGTTGGATAGGACAGAGAGAACTCAAGAGAGGAGGGGAAGACAGCGAGGGGGAGAGAAAGACAGACACCTGCAGACCTGCTTAACCATCTAAGAAGCGACCCCCCTGCAGGTGGGGAGCCGGGGACTTGAACAGGGATCCTTACACCGGTCATTGCACTTGGTGCCAGCGCACTTAACACACTGCACTACTGCCCAACCCCTATAATATTTTTTTTAAAGAAACTAATGTTACACAGCCTGAGGGACAGGGACAGGAAAGTAATGGAATAGTGGGGCTGCCTATTGTTATGGTCCCAAGAGTAAAGAGAGACCTGAAGAGCAAGTGTGAAGATACAAGTCAAATACGCACCAAGTAGGCACCAGCTATGACTTCTACTCAAGTAACTAACGTGCTGTTTGTGATACCATGTATGGCTCCTCTTTTTCTCCATTATTCAGTCTGCTTCCTCAAATCCAGGGACAAATTTAGTAAGGGAGGCATTTTCATAGCCTTCTTCACAACCATGCTCCATCTCACCTCGTTTCTTGGGAGCTTTGAGTGGGATGTGACGGCCAGGCTTTAGGCATTATTTCACTTCTGATAACTGTACTTTTATTTTTTAATTAACTTATTTATAAAATGGAAACACTGACAAGACCATAGGATAAGAGAGGTACAATTCCCACCACCAGAACTCTGTTTCCCATCCCCTCCCCTCCCCTGATAGCTTTCCTATTCTTTATCCCCGTGGGAGTATGGACCCAGGGTCACCATGGGGTGCAGAAAGAGGAAGGTCTGACTTCTGTAATTGCTTCCCTGCTAAACATGGGCATTGATAGGTCTATCAATACTCCTAGACAATTGTACTATTCTAAACACACTATAAAATTCTTCCTCTCTTGCCTCAGTACTTACAGCTTCCAAATACATGTAGAGCACTTCACTCTCCACACTATGCTAAGCTCTGGTCTAACCATTTTCAAAAGCCGAGTGTAAATCACTTTCTCTGTCCATTAGCTCTGAATATATTTGAGGAAAATATGAACTCACGTAAGACATAAAAATGAAAGAAAGAGTCTGACCTTCCAAGTTGGGAAACATCTATCTTTCAGCTTTAATCTCTTAGCAGCTGATACAACCAAGGAAAGATTCATGAATACTTGGTGAGTCTTCCAAACAAGGAATCCAACGTTGGTTTTCGATAAGTCAACTCATAAAAGACATGGAGGTATTCAGACAGCAGGAAAGCAGCTCTCTTTGAAATGGTATCTATTCTGTCTTCCCAAGAAACACACAAAACTCAACTTGCCAACAGGGCAGCTGCAGTGTCAAAGTGACTCCTTCCCATGTACCTGGGTCACAGCTGGGACTCTCACACAAACTGTCAAAGTAGCAAGTTGTCAACACAGTGGTAGAAGTTCCCCGCTGCTGCCATGTGTCCTTCCCCTCCAGTTTTCAAGCACAGAGAAAATGTCAGCCATCCTCGCCACACCTGCAATCACCAACTTTCCGTTGTGCTCTCCTCTTTTTTTGCTTCCTGTCAGCAGGATGACAGAGACAGAGTGTTTTAATAGAAGACCCCGAGGTGGTTAGATCTATTTAGAAGATAAAAATGGCTGCCACTTGGAATCTATTAGTGATTTGAAGTGTGCGGGGCTAGCTGAGGCTTGCCAAGAAGACAGAGCATTCCTCGCGCTCATGGGCTTAGACCCAAGGGGAAAGTCAGGGAACAGTGGCCCACACTAGATATGACCATGTCGCCACAGGCTGCATGGCAATGACCTTGTCACTCCCCTGCTCATTGAGCTTTCCTCTGCTATTTTCCCTCTTTGTATGAAAGAAATAGATGGGTTGAAGTATTCTAGAATGTAAGTGGAACCTTTAGCGCCTAAAGCTTCTCCACTGGATGTGGACATTGGCAGGTGGATCCATATCCCCAGCCTGTTTCTGTCTTTCCCTAATGGAGTAGGGCTCTGGGGAGGTGGGACTTCGGGACACATTGGTGAGGTCATCTGTCTAGGAAAGTCAGGATGGAATCATAGTAGCATCTGGAACATAGTGGCTGAAATGTAGTAAGCTGGAAAGCAGGACAAAATGTTTAACAAATAGGATGATAAAAAAAAAAAGCAGATGATCTAAGGGAACTTTGGGTAGAAGGAAACTAGGAAGTCTATTTTAGGAATGTTCCTAGGTGCCTATGTCTTAGTAATCTTTTCTTGAACTTGACAGCTAACATGGGGGTGGACTAGAAATACTGTCTGGGAAGATGGGGGCAGAGTGGAGTATAGAACTAGTAAGTAGGATTAGGGCAGAGAGTTGCTCACATGGAGAAAATACAAAAATTCAATGAACTGTTTAAAGAGATAAATAGAAATAGAAATAGAGACCAAAGCATCACTACACCATATGGCGCTGACAAGGACGGAACCCAGGGCCCCGTACACACAAGCTCTATAACTGAGACAGACTCCCAATCTTCCTCTTCTATTTTCTTAGAAGACATACTTGAGATGCAACAGCTGTGCTAACGGTGGCCAGGTTCATAACTGCTTCACCTAGGAACTGCTGCTTAAGAGATACCACTTACTTAAATACTTTTCCCATCTCTGCCCTGATCCAGCTTTCTAGTTCTATTTCCAGCTCTGACACCATCTCCCCAGACAATACCTGCAGGTTAGCTGTCAGGCTCAGGCAAAAATTAGTAAAGTCATGGGCCCCTTGGAACATACCTAAAACAGACTTCCAAGCTTTTTCCAAAATGGAGACCCCCAAATTTCATCTGCTATACTCTTACCTTTAGGTTCCTGATTATTAAACAATTTGTTCTGCTTTATATCTTTTTTTAATTTTTTTATTTATAATATGGAGATACTGATAAGACTATAGGATAAGAGGGGTACATTTCCATACAATCCCCTCCCTTGATAGCTTCTCTATTCTTTAACCCTCTGGGAGTATGGACTCAGGGTCATTATGGGGTGCAGAAGGTGGAAGGTCTGGCTTCTGTCATTGCTTCCCCACTGAACATGGGTGTTGGCAAGTCAATCCATACTCCCAGCCTGTCTCTCTCTCTTTTCCTAGTGAGTCAGGGCTCTGGAGAAACGGGGCTCCAGGACACATTAGTGGGGTCCTCTGCCCAGGGAAGTCAGATTGGCATCATGGTATCATCTGGAACCTGGTGGCTGAAAAGAGTTAAGATAGAAAGCAGAGCAAATTGTTGACTAATCATGAACCTAAAGGCAAGACTATTGCAGATGAAGATTTGGGGTCTCCGTTTTGGAAAAGCTAGTAGGTCTATTTTAGGTATATTCCAAGGGGCCCATGACTTTACTAGTTTTTGCCTGAGTCTGACAGCGAATTATGGTGAGGTCTTGTATGATACAGCGAATCCTAACAATCAGATTTTCAAAGTCAACCCAACTGCCAAATAACCTGGTTATAGCAATAACTATCTACTGCCTTCTTAAACCCAAAGACAGCAGGAACTTTCCCCATTCTCTACAAAACCCATATTTCTCCCAGTCCTGGAACCTCTGGGGTGGGACTCACTTTCCTGCATGCTTCTCTCAATTCATACCAATTGATACTGCATCTGCTGATCCCAGCCTATGCAATGCAACCAGTACCACTTCAACATGTTTCACTTTGGACTGTGTCCAGAGACATCAGGTGTGGAATATCAACCCTCCAGCTTCATTACTCTGGTGAGACCTTTCCTAACTCATAGGACCCCTTAATTCCATTTTCGGTGGTACACTTCCTAACAAAGCCTCAAAACCTAGATATACACCAGGGCCTATGAGATAAGGCTTATGTACACATATATCTGCTTTATATTTTAATGTCTTTCATCCACGAAGTTGCAGATGCTACCATGACACCAACCTGATTTTCTTGAACAGACGCCCTCACCAATATGTCCTGGAACCCCACCTCCCAAGAGCCCTGCCCCACTAAGGAAAGATAGAAACAGACTGGGAGTATGAATACACCTGTCAACACCCATGTCCAATGAAAAAGCAATTACAGAATCCTGACCTCTCACCTTCTACACCCCATGAAGACTTTTGGTCCATACTCCCAGAGGGATAAAGAATAAGAAAGCTTCCAAGGGAGGGGGTGGGATTGTGTGGAACTGTACCTGTTATCCTACCGTCTTGTCAATCATTACTAAATCAATAAAAAAAAATACCACTCAACTCAGAAGACTGAAGTGGACCAGAAATTGTGGCATCCAATCCCTTGATGATGAAGAATTAGAAATTAAGATGGCAGCAGTGCAGTGGGTTAAGCACACATGGTGCAAAGCACAAGGACTGGCGTAAGGATCCCAGTTTGAATCCTTGGCTCCCCACCTGCAGGGGGGTCACTTTGCAAGCAGTGAAGCAGGTCTGCAGGTGTCTATCTTTCTCTCCCCCTCTCTGTCTCCCCTCCTCTCTCGATTTCTCTCTGTCCTATCCAACAACAACAAAGCTATAAAAACAGTAACAACCACAACAAAGGCAACAAAATGGGAAAAATAGCCTCCAGGAGCAGTGGATTCGTAGTGCTGGCACCCAGCCCCAGTGATAATCCTGGAGGCAAAAGAAAAAATAAAAAAAGAAAAGAAATTAAGATGGCATTTCCTAGACATGATGAATTCCTTTCATTGTCTTCCCCCTGAAATTCATACTTAATTTTTTTTCTACAACTGAATCACAAAACAAAATGAGACTAAAAAATAACCTTTCTATTATAGCACCAAAGAATTGTATGGCTCTTCCCCCACCTCCTTCCCCTCCTCCTTCTCTCTCTCCTCTTCTTCCTCCTCCTCCTCCTCCTCCTCCTCTTCCTCCTCTTCTTCCTCCTCCTCCTCCTAGTTTTATTTTTAAAGAGTGGGGGAATGATAAGACATATTTTTCAAAATCTTTCTCTAGACTTGTCTGAAAGAGAGAGCAGAGATGAGTCACTAAACACCTCTCTCTCTTCCTTTCTCTCTCTCTCTCTCTCTCTCTCTCTCTCTCTCTCCCTCCCTCCCCCCCAAAGAAATGTCTCAGGTCTGAGCATTTGGGAGTTTTGTGGGTGTCAATGGAGAAACGAGAGGCATTGCAGTTACCTGGACTCCTTCCAATGACAGGGACTTCTAATCCAAACTGCCTACGGCTGACAAGAAGTGCAGGCATCTTCTTTTGGACAATTGCCAAATACCTCATCGTGCTTTCACAAACCTGCTGCAGAGACTTTATGATAACTAACTGTGTTTGCTTCTCCTATAGCTTATTCCATACAGCAGAAGCAGCAATTAAAATCTCTTTAAGCTTCAAAACTTAGGTTCAAGTGAATTGTGCATGAAATTGGCTATTTAAGACTCGTGGAGCAAATTGGGCTGTCAGTCTTGAGACAGAGGGGAAAGGAGTTATTGGCTCTTTCACCATTGTTTTTTTTATGTGTGTGTGTCGATCCTTTCTCTTTAATCCTGAACATTTTCACACTTAAAAAGAAAGCAGAAGAAAGACTCAAGAAAGCATTCAAGAGTCCAAAGTGTTCATTCTCCCAAAGAGTCCATCCACTCTGTAACTTATTTCAAAGTTTCCAAGATTGACAGAAGCTCTCCTCTTAGTGTGTGGGTATTATCCATATTGAAGACGAAAACATTTTCCTTCAAGGGCTTACACTAGTAAAACAACATTTTGAAGCTTATCAGGAACATTACAAACCATATATCCTCGAGAGCCAAACATTTGCAACAAGTGTTAACATTTTGAAAGCTTAGGGTACTCCAGTCAGTCTCGGATGGTACAGTGTTTGGCAAAGTAATAACCACGTTGCTTCTTCAGATGCTACACAACTAAAAAAGGATGAGATTTCATTTTCTTTCTCAAGGTTTCGCCAAGGTGACTTTGCTATTCTTCTTTACCTTGTTTTTACTGTAGTAATGTGCCCTGGTGGCATTATGGAAGGTGCAGGTGTGAATCTTGAAAATTCAATGAGTCCATGCCACATTCAGTTCACCACTGAAAAGGTCAGTTCTAGTCTTCACCATACAAAGGCATGAGGCTTTTAAGACTATTTTATCTCCTGATGTGCGAGAGAGAGTTTCATATGAAAGAGAAAAAGAAGACAGAGAACTACTCCAATGCATATGGTACTGGGGACCCAGCCAAGAGCCTCGGGCATGGAAGTCCTGTACTCTGCCAGCTGGGCATGAGTCTTCTTTTTTTTAAGTGTAAACATCAATTATAGAACAATACAGCAAAAGCTTGTTGTTTTGTCTCATACAAAACTAAGTGATTCTTCTAGAATTAGAACTGAAAGTAAACTCAAAGTGTCACATACTTCCTTTGGGCTTTTATTTCTCTGAACGTTACAGCATCTGCTGTTATAGGCAGAATTTTCGTGTGTGGGGGGGTGGTGTGTGTGTGTATGTATGTAACTATGTATGATTGGACAGAGACAGAAAGAAATTGAGAGGGGACGGGGAGATGGGGAGACAGAGAGGAAGAGAGACAGATAAACACCTACAGCCCTGCTTTGCCAGGTGCACCAGCACCTGGCCAAGGCAGAATTTTCTTGGCAAAGATATTCCCTACATCCTCCAATGGACTTCTCTGGGGAAAGGCAGGGCACGAGAAGTTAAATTTCTCACACAAACTTCCACAGTGAACTGTAGCTCTGGCTACAACATTCATGATTTCCAGACATATAAATTGTCCCCTTTAGCCAACTGGAGTTATAAAATTGTCCTGCCTGTTGTGCACTCACAGATTCAATATGGCCAATTCTTTTTTTTTTTTTTTTACAGAGAGAAATGGAGAGAGGAGAGAAAGGCAAAGATAGACACCTGCAGACCTGCTTCACCATTTGTGAAGCAACCCCCCTGCAGGTGGGGAGGCAGGGGCTCAAACGGGGGTCCTTACACAGGAACTTCTTTGCACCATGTGCACTTAACCCACTGCACTATGGCCTGACTGCCTGACCAATTCTTCAGATTTGTTCTCTCTCTAAACTTCAGGCTGAGTTTCTGCCTATCCCACCACAGAGCTATAGGAAGTTCCTCAAGTTGATTCAGCACATAATCAGACCTATGGAACATTTCATTCTGGACTTCCTGCTCTTCAGCAGCTCTGTTTGGCTGTAATTCTCTCTTTTCTTAAATATGTATTTATTTTATTTTCCCTTTTGTTGACCTTGTTTTTTATTTTGTTGTAGTTATTATTGTTGTTGTCGTTGTTAGATAGGACAGAGAGAAATCGAGAGAGGAGGGGAAGACAGAGAGGGGGAAAGATAGACACCTGCAGACCTGTTTCACTGCCTGTGAAGCGACTCCCCTGCAGGTGGGGAGCCAGGGTCTCAAACTGGGATCCTTACACAGGTCCTTGTGCTTTGCACCACGTGCGCTTAACCCGCTGCACTACTGCTGGACCCCCAAGAATAAATTTTAACCTCGAATTTGCTGCATGATAGTAAATTACACAGATTGAAATTTCAGGTCATTTTACTTTAGTTTACCCTTAAGAATTGTTCCCAGGTAGAGCACATGTTATAGTGTGCAAGGACCCAGGTTCAAGGTCCCAGTCCCCATCTGTAGGGGAAAGCTTCACAAGGGGTGAAACGGGGCTGCAGGTGTCTATCTCTCTCCCTATCTCCCCCTTCCTCTTGATTTCTGGCTGTCTCTATCCAATATACAAAGATAACAAAAAAATTTTAAAAGAATGTACATTCTCAAAATAGTATTACATATGTTGGCAACAATTTTTTTAGTTTTTTTTTTTATAAAAAGGAAATATTGACAAGACTGTAGGATAAGAGGGGTACATTTCCACACAATGCCCACCCCCAGAGCTCCATATCCAATCCCCTCCCTTGGTAGCTTCCCTATTCTTTACCCCTCTGGGAGTACGGACCCAGGGTCATTGTGGGGTTGTCAACTACTTTACTCTTTGTTTATAAGTTGCATCTTCTTTTCTAAAGGACTGTACACCTGTAGTTTTAGAAACCCTCCCATTTTAATCGGAGCACAAAGCTTTTATATCTAAATCACAGATCTCGCTATTCACCATTTTAAATTATTTTTAAAATCTACCCAGAAAAATACTCTGTAATTATATTTGAATTTAAATCATTAGTAGGGTGTAACAAGTCCTAATAAAAACACTGAAAAACTAAGTTATTGCCCGGTCTAATTAGAACAGCATCTCACAACACAAAACAGCATGAAGTAAAATCCAAAACTAATGGCCTAAGTCGCACAAACATATTGTTTTTAATAACGGAGCAGGAAAACAGATATCTGAGATTTATCAAAATTACATTAGTAAAAGATTTTGAAAAGGCAGTGCTTCCTTTTGCAAAACTGACTTAATTCTCTTCCTGTCTTGCTGTGTCTAATACCTTTCATAATTGTGGAAGGCAGGCAATTTATACTGAATGATGGGGCAGGCTAACAGTGAGAAGAGAAGTCAATTCCTTCTCCATAAACTGAAAATGCTAGGAGTAAAAGTTAGGAATTAGATGTTTCCAGATATGCGAAAACTAGACACTAGATAAGATACAAATAGTGGACAGGGGTAGATAACAAGATTGTTATGCAAAGAGACTCTCATGCCTGAGGCTCTAAGGTCCCAGGTTCAATCCCCTGTACCACCAGAAGCCAGAGCTGATCAGTGCTCTGGTAAAAAAAAAAAAAAATACAAATAGTACCTATTCGGCATAGGGATCCCAGTTCAAGCTCCCAGCTCCTCACCTGCAATGGGGTCACTTCACAGGTGGTGAAGCAGGTCTGCTGGTGTCTCTCTCTCCCCCTTTGTCTTCCCCTCCTCTCTCGATTTCTCTCTGTCCTATCTGACAACAATGACAACAATAAAAATGACAACAACAAGGGCAACAAACTGGGAGAAAAGTGTCCTCCAGGAGCAGTAGATTCGTAGTGCAGGCACCGAGCCCCAGCAATAACCCTGGAGGCAAAACAAAAAAAAAAAAAAGTACCTATTATCATCTTTTGAAAACACCACTCAAAAAACAAAAATACTGCACAATTTTAGCAGAAAGATGCATTGTCAGCCAGAATCAATGCAACACCCATGTCTTGTTTTGTTTAAAAGCATACACTTATTTCTTTTTATTTATTTGCCTCCAAGTTTATTGCTGGGGCTCAATGCCTGCAGTATGAATCCTCCTGGTCACCTTTCTTCCCATTGTTGTTGTTGGCTAGGACAGGGAAAACTTGAGAGATATGGGGAAGACAGAGAGGGAGAGAGAAAGATAGACACCTGCAGACCTGATTCACCGCTTGTGAAGCGACCCTCCTGTAGGTGGGGAGCCGGGGGCTCGAACCGGGATGCTTGTGTTGGTCCTTGTAATTTGCACTATGTGCACTTAACCTGGTGTACCACAGCCCAGCCCCCTTTATTTATTTTTTAAATATCTTCATTTATTGTTGGATAGAGACAGAGAGAAACTGAGAGCGACAGAGAGGGAAAGAGAGAGACATCTGCAGCCCTGCTCATGAAGCTTCCCCCTGCAGGTGGGGACCGGAGGCTTGCACCTGGGTCCTTATACACCATAATGTGTGTGCTTAACCAGGTGTGCCACCACTTGGCCCCCAAGCAGACATGCTGTAATGGCTTTCTTATGCTCCCTAAGATCAAATTCTTGTGATACTGATTCTTGAAGTCTTACCATAGTTTCCTGGTCTAGTTAGTTACTTTGCCAGCTCTTCCTTTAAATCCATATCCTGTGCTGTTTCCGTCACCCACCTGTTAATCTTATCATATATGTACCCTGTGACAAAATCACTAGCTATGGCAGTGGTGAAGACATAACCTGGGAAGAGAGGATATTAAGACAGAAATCCAGTGAAACTGTATCTCTCCTTATAAAACTAGCTCCTCATTTAACAAGCTTAGGGCTTGAGCAAGCCCCTGGGTTTCCACTGAGTCTCCATTTGCCAATTCCTCGGGAAGCAGAATATCTAAGCATTTTTATATACTTTTATTTATTTATTCCCTTTTGTTGCCCTTGTTGTTTTATTGTTGTAGTTATTATTGTTGTTGTTACTGATGTCGTCCATTATTGGATAGGACAGAGAGAAATGGAGACAGGAGGGGAAGACAGAGAGGGAGGAGAGAAAGACAGACACCTGCAGACCTGCTTCACCACCTGTGAAGCGACTCCCCTGTAGGTGGGGAGCCAGGGGCTCGAACCAGGACCCTTATGCTAGTCCTTGCACATTGCGCCACCTGTGCTTAATCCGCTGCACTACCGCCCGACTCCCATATTTAAGCATTTTTACATTAGGATTTGTGAAGATTCAATAATGAGGCAGTGAAAAAAAAAGTCAGAGAACTGTAAAAGGCTGTGTTATCTTAAATCATCTTTTTCTAATGTGGAGGTGATGCCAGCTAACACACATTAAAGACACATTATAGTCCACACCAGATCCTCTACATCCGCTGTCTTATTCAATCACTAAGAGATCCTATGAGGTAAGGAACATTATCGTCTCTATTTTACAGATGAAGAGCCTGAAGTAAAGAGAAGCTAAGTGATAGAACTGATGATCACACCATTAAGAAGTGATAGAGGGAGTCGGATGGTAGCAGCGGGTTAAGCGCATGTGGCGCAAAGGTAAGGACCGGCAAAAGGATCCAGGTTCGAGCCTCTCACTCCCCAACTGAATGGGATTCACTTCACAGGCAGTGAAGCAGGTCTGCAGGTGTCTGTCTTTCTCTCCCCCTCTGTCATCCCCTCCTCTCACCATTTCTCTCTGTCCTATCCAACAATGATGACATCAATAACAACAATAATAATAACTACAGCAACAATAAAAAGACAACAAGGGCAACAAAAGGGAAAATAAATAAATAAATAAACATTATTAAAAAAAAAAAAAAAAAAGAAGTGATAGAATCAGGTGATGAACCCAGACCACCAGGCTCCTGAGAACATTATGTTCTGCTGAATTCTGCTCCATTACTTTCCATAAAGCGAAAGTTTTTTTTTTTCTTTCTTTCTTTACATCCCACTGAGACAACCTGTTTAAATGAGTGATTCCACTATCGCACCCCTGGGTAAGCATACCTGCCAACTCATCTTAAACACCACGTGTCTGGAAGTGCCTGGGACCCAGACAACACTCTCACAGTGTTTTCCTTGGGAAACACTCCAGGGAAGCTCACCCTCTGCAGGCCAGTCCTCCCAGTAACCATTCTAACACATGCACACGGTTCTCACCGTGGATATACCTGGGTATCTTTTCACAGGGACTCCTGCAGCAGCTTCCTCCTAAGCCCTCAAAACTGAGTTCCTGCACTTGGCAGCTACCGCTGTCCGGATGACAGGTGTCTCTCACCTTCAAGTCTCAAGCCGACCGCGGGACAGTCAGCACACGCACACGCCCCTGTGTTTTCTTCCTCCCCTCTCTCCTTAGGGTGAACTGCTATCTTTTAAACTAGAACTGTTATTTTTTAAAGTTTTTTCTTTCTTTTTGTCTCCAGGGTTATCCCTGGGACTCAGTGCTGGTAGTATAAATCCATTGCTCCTGGAGGCCATTTTTTTCCATTTTATTGGATAGGACAGAGAGAAATTGAGAGAGGAGGGGGAAACAAAGAGGGAAAGAGAAAGATAGACACCTGAGACCTGCTTCACTGCTTGTAGGAGTGACACCCCCCCCCCCCCCGCAGGTGGGGAGCCAATAGGCTTGAGCCAGGATCCTTGAGCGGGTCCACCATTCGTCAACTTTCCCCTTTGCTAGTGCGCCCATGAAGTGGCTCAAAGCCAGGTCCTTGTGCATGGTCAAGTGTGTGCTCTATTGTATGAGCTACCTCAGCCCAAAGCTTTCTCATTTTAAAGATGAAGAAATCAAAGCATGAGGGAGGAAGCTGTAGCACAGCGGGTTAAGCACACATGGCCCAAAGAGCTAAGGACTGGAGCAAGGATCCCGGTTTGAGCCCCTGGATCCCCACCTGCAGGGGGTCTCTTCACAAGCAGTGAAGCAGGTCTGCAGGTGTCTGTCTTTCTCTCCCCCTCTGTCTTCCCCTCCTCTCTCCATTTCTCTCTGTCCTATCCAACAACGACGACACCAATAACAACAATGATAAACAACAAGGGCAACAAAAGGGACAAAAATAGCCTCCAGTAGCAACAGATTCATAGTGCAGGCACCAAGCACCAGCAGTAACCCTAGAGGGAAAAAATGGAAGGAAGGAAGGAAGGAAGGAAGGAAGGAAGGAAGGAAGGAAGGAAGGAAGGAAGGAAGGAAGGAATCAAAGCATGGCAAATAAGAACATAGAACCAACAACTTCTACCACACCTCATAGACACTCTCTGGCATTAACCTCTCATCCTCTCATGTCACCCACCCTACCAGCTGCCACAAGGATCTCTTGCCTGTCCCTGCAAGTTCATAGGAAGCTGGGGGAACTGGAAGAGCCCACCAAATATCCCCTAATGAGCTAAGAGTTGCAGCCAGTGTGTGAGAAAGACCCAATACTGGCACCCTCATTAAATAAAAAGGTCACTAGATTCCAAGTGGATCAAGGACTTGGATGTTAGACCAGAAACTATCAGATACTTAGAGGAAAATATTGGCAGAACTTTTTTCCGCATAAATTTTAAAGACATTTTCAATGAAACAAATCCAATTACAAAGAAGACTAAGACAAATTTAAACCTATGGGACTACATCAAATTAAAAACCTTCTGCCAAAGCAAAAGAAACCACTACCCAAATTAAGAGACCCCTCACAATATGGGAGAAGAGCTTTACATGCCAAACATCAGACAAGAGGTTAATAACCAAAATATATAAAGAGCTTACCAAACTCAACCACAAGAAAACAAATAACCCCATGCAAAAATGGGGGGAGGACATGGACAGAATATTCACTACAGAAGAGATCCAAAAGGCCAAGAAACACATGGAAAAATGCTCCAAGTCTTTGACTGTCAGAGAAATGCAAATCAAGACAACAATGAGATATCACTTCACTCCTGTGAGAATGTCATACATCAGAAAAGGTAACAGCAGCAAATGCTGGAGAGGGTGTGGGGTCAAAGGAACCCTCCTACACTGCTGGTGGGAATGTCAATTGGTCCAACCTCTGTGGAAAACAGTCTGGAGAACTCTCAGAAGGCTAGAAATGGACCTGCCCCTATGACCCTGCAATTCCTCTCCTGGGGATATAGCCTAAGGAACACTACACACCCATCCAAAAAAGATCTGTGTACACATATGTTCTTGGCAGCACAATTTGTAGTAGCCAAAACCTGGAAGCAACCCAGGTGTCCAACAGCAGATGAGTGACTGAGCAAGTTGTGATATATATACACAATGGAATACTACTCAGCTATTTAAAATGGTGATTTCACCATTTTCAGCCCATCTTGGATGAAGCTTGAAGAAATCATGTTAAATGAAATAAGTCAGAAACAAAAGCATAAATATGGGATGATCTCACTCTTAGGCAGAAGTTGAAAAACAAGATCAGAAAAGAAAACACAAGTAGAACTGAACTGGAGTTGGTGTATTGCACCAAAGTAAAAGACTCTGGGGTGGGTGTGGGGAGAGTACAGGTCCTGGAAAAGGATGACAGAGGATCTAGTGGGGGTTTTATTGTTATGTGGAAAGCTGAGAAATGTTATGCATGTAAAAACTATTGTATTCATTGTCAAACATTAATGTAAAACATTAATCCCCCAGTAAAAGGGAAGAAATGATTTAAAATAAGGTCACTAAAGAATGTTTAGGACTTCCGCAAGTAACAGGAAGCTTACATAGTCAAAGAGGAGGGACCAAGTGGTAGCACACCAGGTTAAGTGCACACAATGCTAAACAAAGGGACCCGTGCAAGGATCCCGGTTCAATCCCCTGGCTCCCCACCTGCAGAGGGGTTGCTTCACAATTGGTGAAGCAGATCTGCAGAGTTCTACGTTTATCTCCCCCTCCTCTCTGAATTTCTCTCTGTCCTATCCAATAAAATGAAAAAAATAATCTCCAGGAGCAGTGGATTTGTAGTGCCAGCAGCAAGCCCCAGAAATAACCCTAGAGGCAAACAAAAAAAACAGAGGTCTGTGATCAAACAGCTTACAAAACTAATAAAAAAATAACTGCTAAATTAAAAGAAGGGCGGGGTGGTGGGTGATAGCGCAGTGGTTTAAGCGCACATGGCACGAAGTGCAAGGACTGGAATAAGGATCCCAGTTCGAGCCCCTGGCTCCCCACCTGTGGAAGGTTGGGGGGTTGCTTCACAAGCCGTGAAGCAGGTCTATAGGTATCTATCTTTCTCTCCCCCTCTCTGTCTTCCCCTCCTCTCTTGATTTCTCTCTGTCCTATCCAACAACAACAATAGCAATAACAACAATAATAATAGTGGCAACAACAAAGGCAACAAAATGGGGGGGAATGGCCTCCAGGAGCAGTGGCTTCATAGTGCAGGCACCAAGCCCCAGCAATAACCCTGGAGGCAAAATAATAATAATAATAATTAATAATAATAATAATAAATAAGGGCTGGGTAGTGGTACACTTAGCTAAGTGCACAATGGGCAAAGGCCTGGGTTCAAGTCCCTGGTACCCACCACAAGCAGTGAAGCAGGGCTGTAGGTGTCTCTCTCTCTCTCTCCCTATCCCTCTCAATTTCTCCCTGTCTCTGTCAAAAAAACATGAATAACTTTTTTTTTAACTTTAAAAAAAAATGGAAACCAGCTTTGAACATTCCCTGGGCAGATAAAACCAGTTAGATTAGAAAAACAAAGCTTAACTTCACTTACTGTGCAAGACCAGCTCATCACTTACTGTGCAAGACCAGCTTGAGCTGAGTCCTTTCTGGTTTATGCCTTTAGACATCCTAAGCAAAACTTAGGCCATTTCCCAGACTGCTAGGAAGCAACCACGAGCCAATTCCCAAGCATTCAAGAAAACTCGGGTATTTTAACCTGTCGCTGCCACGGCTAACTGCCACTGCCTCCTCCCTCTGGGCTGCAGTGTGGCAAGACCTCCTGAGCCTCACTCCATGCTTTGATCTGAGTGCTCCTGTCTGTAAACTCTTTTCATTGACGGCATAGTGAGCTCTTGCTCATTCCTGTCTCTGTTGCTTTGGAATTCATGGCACAAACCTCTGTCTAACATACAATATCACTTCTGTGGAAACTAACGCCAACCATGTTTGTTTCCCTCCAGACTTCTATCACCGGGGAGCCTTCCTTTACAGCACTTATCAGTAAAAGTTAGTAGATGATGAATTTCCATGTCTGGTGGACACACTTAGCGTGGTTTCTCTCATACGGAAAGGATTTTCCCCATAAAGCATATTGACAAAACATTCTGTGATAAAAATTAGAGGGAACTGTCTCATTCTTAGGTATTTTGATAGCCAGAATCTAAACATCATTGCAGATTTTTTTTTTAAAAAAAATGCCTCCCGTGAACATAAGGTTGCCCTAAAAGTAAGGCATAATGAAAAATACGCTTTGAGTCTGGTACCATGGGAAATAATTGTCTAATTAGAACCTGAGTATAAGACCCGTTAAAAATTATCTCCTTGTAAACACTTGCCTTGATAATAAATTTCCTATCTAAAACCTGAATTAAAAACATAAAGGTAATATGTTCCTGCCAAAAAATAATTTCCTAATGAAAGACTAAGTCACACAACCTATTTAGCAGAGTTATTATAGTTATTACTAATAAAATTGGTCTCCCATTTACATGTGGAGAAGCTGCATTGGCTCCAATACCAATTAAACATTATCCCTAAATTACATATTGAAACTTGGCAGAATTATACCAAGATGCAATCAGAAGGAATCATGAGGTGAGCAATTTTCAGAGCTCAATTTAATTCAACATCTTTTTAACTGTTATCTTCCAAGTTTATAATTACATTGAGCACTTGGTTTGATTGAAGGGGGAAGGCAATCATACTGCTTCATTGACCGCCATTTTAGATCTACTAGTTTGAATGGTCTTGCACATGACATAATTGGTAAGATTCTGAGGAGAATAGCACCACAGACAGTATTTTCATTCTAGTGGGAATAGCACACAAATCAAAATGACTTCAATCTAGAACTCAGTGACATGCCTTCCAATTTTTCTAGGCAACTGTTGTATGGGTTGACCAGAAGGATTATGGGCTGTTGAGCAGAACACAAGGTTGATTTTGCAAATGTGTCTGTGACAGTCTCTATGGGAGTGAGCAAGATACTGAGCCTGAACTGCAACTGCCTTCTTATATTCAAAACAACCTTCGTGAGCTTGCTTTAAAGATCTGTTGAGAAGACGGAATCATACACATGTGTGTGCCACACTGACAGAACACAGGCAAACACACATGCACAGCCCATAAGCACCACCACCTGTGATATACACAGCGGGGAGGTAGTTCTTCACAGATCAGTGATATTTTTACACAATTTTACACACGATGACAGATTTTATTCCATGCTATCTTTTAAGAATATTTGTAGGGACCAGGTGCAGGACGTGGTAGAGTGCACCTATTATAATGCACAAGGACCTGGGTTTGACCCCGCCCCCGGTTCCCACCTGCAGGGGGGAAGCTTTGAGAGTGGTGAAGCAGGGTTGCAGGTGTCTCTCTGTTTCTCTCCCTCTCTGTCACTCCCGTCCCTCTTAATTTCTGGCTGTCTCTATCTAGTAAATAAAAATGATTTTAAGAATTAAAAAATAAATAAGAATGTTTGTAGAGGTGGTCTCGGAGGTGGCACAGAAGATAAAAGGGGGGGTTGGGCAGCAGCAGAGTGGGTTAAGTGCACATGGCATAAAGCACAAGGACCGGCGTAAGGATCCCAGTTTAAGCCCCCTGGTCTCTTCACAAGCAGTGAAGCAGGTCTGCAAGTGTCTATCTTTCTCCGCTCCTCTCTGTCTTCCCTCCTCTCTCCATTTCTCTCTGTCCTATCCAACAACAACATTAATAACAACAATAATAATAACCACAACAATGATAAAACAACAATGGCAACAAAAGGGAAAAAATAGCCTCCAGGAGATTTGTGGTACAGGTACCAAGCCCCAGCAATAACCCTAAAAGCAAAAAAAAAAAAAAAGAAGAAAGAAAGAAAGAAAAGAAAAGAAAGAGAGAGAGATAAAGTGCTGAACTCTCAAGTATGAGGTCCCCAAGTTTGATCCCCAGCAGCTCATATACCAGTATATCTAGTTCTCTCTCTCTCTCTCTCTCTCTCTCTCTCTCTTTCTCCCACCTTCCCTCCTCCTGTTTCTCTCACTAATAAAATAAAAAAATAATTTAATTTTTAAAAAATTGTAGTGCGCAGCCAGGTGGCAAGGACCTGGTTTCAAGCCCCAAGTCCGCACCTGCAGGGGGAAAGCTTTACGAGTGGTGAAGTAGGGCTACAGGTGTCTCTCTTTCTCTCTCCCTTTCTATCTCCCCATAGCCTCTTGATTTCCAGCTGTCTCTATCCAATAAATAACGATAACAAAATAAAATTGTAGTGCAAACAGCACTGAAGGAAGACTGTATTTCCCTCTGAAGCAGAAGGCAGATTTGTCTTCTGAAAAGCATAATAAAGGCATGGCTCCTCTTTGTGGCAAAGGATGGGTGACTTTGGAAGCAGCCCCTTCTGACTCCGGAAGTCTCTGCAGCTCAGTCTTCTTTTTTGCCAACACAAACACCCACTGGGTGCAGAGTATCCACTCGATATCACCCCTCTTCGTGGCACTGGAGGGCAAGGGGAAGCCAAGTGAGGGCAATGCACAAGTTGCCTGCCGTGTGCAAGGAATTACCTCCTTCACCTCTGAGCCTGACCCAGGGCCTCGTGTGTCCTGCCTCCATCAGGAAGACGTGGTAGGTCAAGTGCAGCACTCCAGCCCCAGCCCCATCTCAACACTCTAGGCACTGAACACAACAAGGACTCATTTCCTGCCATTTGGAATTACTTGAGGTTTTTGTTTGTTTGTTTTTGGTTTTAAGTGCTGGCATACAAAATAGCAAAGACAGAAAGTTTCGTGTTAGGTAACAAGCGCGTGTTAGCAGGGAAGCGGCTGTTAAAGAACCACCAGGGAACTCCATGGATGGTGGAAGGATACCGCCTCTCCTGTCTCTGAAAGATAAAAATCAGCCCAGTGAATCTGCTCAGCGGTAGTGTCAAGCATGCGTGAGGTCAAGAGTTCATTCCCTACGGCACACTAAAAAAAAACAAAAAACTGTGGGGTCAGAGAGATATCATGTTAGTTATGCAACAGACTCTCATGTCTGAAGTTCTGAGGTTCAATCCCCCAGGCTGCTGTAAAATAGAGGTACATGATTTGGGGGGGGGGGCTTCATTTGCTTAATAAGCAATGCCTACCTGTGTGCGTTCCATAATTGATTTTACTTCAGTAGTGGTTGCCCTTAATTTGAACTTTTAAGAAAATGAAATAATCAGAGGCCAGGCAGTAGCGAAGCAGGTTAAGCGCACATGGCGCAAAGCGCAAGGACTGGTGTAAGGATCTTGGTTCGAGGTGTCTGTCTTTCTCTCCTCCTCTCTGTCTTCCCCTCCTCTCTCCATTTCTCTCTGTCCTATCCAACAGCAATAGCTAGAACAACAACAGCAATAACAACTACAACAAATGCAACAACAAGGGCAACAAAATGGGAAAAATGGCCTCCAGGAGCAATGGATTCGTAGTGCAAGTACAATAACCCTGGATGAACAAAGAAAAAGAAAAAAAAAGAAAATGAAACAATCAGTTGTTTTTCCAATGTTATATAGGAAACTATATATGTATATATGTTTGAAGATGAATGTAGTGGGCTTGGAACACTCGTAACATGGCCTGGGAATTCTAAGCAAGTGTTGAAATAATGAAAACTTATGACGTTCCACTATGAGGCCGAGCAGTAACACACCTGGTTCCACATACACATTACCATGCACAAGGTCCTGGGTTCAAACCTTCAGTCGCCACCTGCAGAGAGCTGCAGATATCTCTCTTTTTCTCACTCTCATTTTTTTATTTTTTATTATTTTATTTATTTGATAGACAACCAGATATTGAGAGGGGAGGGAAAGGTAGAGAGAAAGGAAAGAAAGAGACACCTGCAACCCTGCTTCACCACTTGTGAAGCTTTCCTCCAGCAGTTGGGAGCCAGGGACTTGAACCCAGGTCCTCACACATTGTAGCGTGTGTGCTTAATCAGGTGCACCACCAACCAGCCCTTCTTTCACTCTCTAGCTCCCCTTACCCTCTCAATTTCTTTCTGTTCTATCAAATAAATATTACAAAAAGAAAAGGAAGATGTGCCCCATCACTGGGACTACCTTTCGGGGCCCAGAAAAATATTAACCATTTTTAATTCAAAATTGCAAATAAAAAAATATTAGGTATTAAAAGTGTAGAAGCTTGGGAAGTGGAGCAGCAGATAGAGCACTGGATTTGCAGAAGTGAGGTCCAGAATTCAACCTTCGACATCAAATATGTCAGAATGATGCTCTGGTCCACTATGAGTCCACTGCTCCTGGAGGTCATTTTGCCCATTTTGTTGCCCTTGTTGTTACCCTTGTTGTTGTTGCTATTGTTGCTATTGCTGTTGTTGTTGTTGAATAGGACAAAGAGAAATCCAGAGAGGAGGGGAAGAATAGACACCTGCAGACCTGCTTCACCACTTGTGAGGTGACCCTTCTCTCTCTCTCTCTCTCCCTCCCTCCCTCCCTCCCTCCCTCCCTCCCTCCTCATTCTTTCATTAATAAATACAACAAATATGCCAGGCTGAAGCTCTGCTGACCTCTCCCTTCCACCACCACCACCACCACCACCACCATTAATGACATATTTTTAAGAGTGAATCTAGAACTGTATTTGTTTACAATTCAAAGAAAAGGTAGTGGTGCATTCTAAGTGTTTATTTAAAGAAAATCAAGGGGCCAGGTGGTGATGCACTGGATTAAATACTGGATTAAAGGACCCAGGTTCAAGCCCCCTGCCTCCACCTGCAGTGGGGATGCTTCACGAGGAGTGAAGCAGGTCTTCAAGTGTCTGTCTCTCTCCCTCTCTATCTCCCCTTCCCTCTCAATTTCCCTCTGTCCTGTCAAATAAAAAAATGGGAGCCAGGATCCTTGAATATAGAGTCCCAGAGATAACCCTGGTGGCAATCAAAAAAAAACAAGGAAAGGAAAGGAAAGGAAAGGAAAGGAAAGGAAAGGAAAGGAAAGGAAAGGAAAGGAAAGGAAAGGAAAGGAAAGGAAAGGAAAGGAAAATCAGAGGTGGATACTCTGAACGCAGAGCAAGCAAAGCTGCTGGTTGTCAGCTCCACAGCGGACGCTTAGCCCTTGTTACCGTGAGGGATAACTGCTGCTCAACGCACTGTGACGCTTGGCTTGTATCCTCTGCCTCTAGCCAAATGTTCCATTTGTGGGTCATGTTTTGCCAAATATTGTGAGTCATTTGATGGTCACCAGTGGGTCACATAATTAAAAACAAAAACAAGGGGGTCAGATTGCTAGCACAGCAGGTCAAGCGCACGTGGCAGCAAAACGCAAGGACTGGCGTAAGGATCCCGGTTCGAGCCCCCAGCTCCCCACCTGCAGGGGAGTGGCTTCACAAGCAGTGAAGCAGGTCTGCAGGTGCCTATCTTTCTCTCCCCCTCTCTGACTTCCCCCTCCTTCTCTCCAATTCTCTCTGTCCTATCCAACAACATCAATAGCAACAATAACAATAACGGCAACAACAAGGACAACAAAATGGGGGTAAATGGCCTCCAGGAGCAAGAGAGAACCATCACGGCCTATCCCTGAAACTTTGCCAACCTATACCCACCTCACAGCCTCCCCCACCATGCCATCAAAGAAGACCTTCAAGCACCACCACCCCTTCAACGAGTAAGAGGTATCTGCTTATATGAGGACAACAACCTCATCAAAATCCTTGTGAGCAAAGAACCATATAAGAGGGGGAAGCAGCTTCCTGTCCTGGATGAAACCAAGTTCCTTGCGTTTGATGATGTCAACATGAATGAGCCTGTGGAGGTAATTAGGAGGTGCTTCCAGCTCAGCCCCTTTCAGCAAGCCCTCTTCCCGCTGGTCAAAAACAGTACGATGGCGAATGTGTCCACGCCAGCTTCTGAAGTGGACGGAACTGAGAAGGACACAGGTCAGGAGACATTTGGGAAGATGCTGTCAGTGTAAGACTACAAAAATAAAAGGCCAGGCCATGGCACACCTGGTTAAGCACACTCAGTACTAAATTCAAGGACCTGGGTTTGAGTCCCCGGTTCCCACCTGCAGGGGAGAAGCTTCACAAGCGGTGAAGCAGGTCTGCAGGTGTCTATCTTTCCCTCTCTCTCTCTCTAGCTATCTATCTATCTCCCCCTCTTCTGTCAGTTTC
Source organism: Erinaceus europaeus (assembly GCF_950295315.1). Lineage (NCBI taxonomy): Eukaryota > Metazoa > Chordata > Mammalia > Eulipotyphla > Erinaceidae > Erinaceus > Erinaceus europaeus. The sequence goes on along the minus strand of NC_080180.1, from coordinate 7,818,617 downwards.
TCTCTGTCCTACCTACAACAGGAGCAGCAGCAGCAACAACAATGGGAAAAAAATGGCCTCCACGAGCAGTGAATTCGTAGTGCAGGCACCAAGCCCCAGCAATAACTCTGGTGGAAAAAGAAAAAAAAAAGACTACGAAAATACACCTGTGCTAAAATTTTTAAAAGCCTTGCCAAGGAAAGAAAAGGGATATGATCAACTGAGAGTCACCGGTTCATCTCCTCACAGATGATGACAGCAGTAGTGTTTCTGCCTAGGCAGTTTTAGACTTTAAGCAGAAAATCTGAGCTCAGAATGAGCAATGTTATCTAACAAAGGCTGTCCTGTTTTCATATTCAGAAGTTGAAGACTGAAGTTCTTTGTCATCTAAATTGAAAAAAGTAAAATCTCTTAAATTAGCAAAGCAGAAACTCAACAGTGTTCCAACTCCTGCAGCATTTGGCTAAGGGTTTATAATGGCTGAAGACTCTGTGCTGACTTTGCATCTACTGGAATTCCAAGCAAGAGATGACAGCAGTGGAGAAAAACAAGGCTTGATTGATGATGCCTGGTCACCTTTGCCCCAAAATGACTTTTTTTTTTTAGATAAAGGACTGGGAGTCGGGCAGTAGCCAACGGGTTAAGCACACATGGTGTGAAGCACAAGGACCAACATAAGGATCCCAGTTCGAACCCGCAGCTCCCCACCTGCAGGGGAGTCACTTCACAGAGTCTACAGGTGTCTATCTTTTTCTCCCCCTCTCTGTCTTCCCCTCCTCTCTCTATTTCTCTCTGTACTATTCAACAACGACTTGAATAACAACAGCAATAACTACAACAACAATAAAAAAACAAAGGCAACAAAAAGGAAAATAAATAAATAAATATAAAAAATAATAATAAAATAAAATAAAGGGCCAATGTTACTGGACTGAAACCAGCATTATCAACCAATCAGCCATCAGGCAGGGGGGGCAGGGGGAGGCTATTAACTTCAGCTCAGAAGGATACTGAACAGCAGCAAAAAATGCTGGAGAGGCTGTGGGGACAGAGCAACCCTTTTACATTGCTGGTGGGAATGTAAATTGGTCCAGCCTTTGTGAAGAGCACTCTGGATAACTCTTACAAGGCTAGACATGGACCTTCCATATGATCCAGTAATTTCTCTCCTGGGGTTATACCCCAAGGACTCCATAACACCCAACCAAAAAGAGGTGTGTATTCCTATGTTCATAGCAGCACAATTCATGATAGCTAAAACCTGGAAGCAACCCAGGTGCCCAACAACAGATGAGTGGCTGAGAAAGCTGTGGTATATATACACAATGGAATACTATACAACTATCAAGAACAATGAACCCACCTTCTCAGACCCATCTTGGACAGAGCTAGAAGGAATTATGTTAAGTGAGCTAAGTCAGAAAGATAAAGATGAGTATGGGATGATCCCACTCATCAACAGAAGTTGAGTAAGAAGATCTGAAAGGGAAACTAAAAGCAGGACCTGACCAAATTGTAAGTAGGGCACCAAAGTAAAAACCCTGTGGTGAGGGAGAGGGTGGACATGCGGTTTCCTGGGCCGGTGGGGGGTGGGGATGGTTGGGTGGGATGGGACATAGTCTTTTGGTGGTGGGAATGGTGTTTATGTACACTCCTAGTAAAGTGTAGTCATATAAATCACTAGTTAATTAATATGAGAGGGGGAAATTAATTGTATGTCTAGAAGTTTTTAAAACACAGACTGAGTCTTTTTAATATATAGGCTGTGTATTTGATATGCAGACTCTCTCAAAAGCCTAGACCAAGTAGAGCAGAAACAACCAGTGGCACAGCTATATACAAAATGCTGAGTATTATACAGCAAACCCTAACAAAGGGACTTTTCAAAGTTAACCCAATTACCAAATAATGTGATGATAACATTAACTATTCATTGTCTTTTTGAACCCTAAGACAGCAGGAACTTCACATCTCCACTATAAAGCCTATATTTCCCCCAGTCCTGGAACCTTAGGATACAGCCCACTTTCCCGCATGCCTCTCCCAATCCATATCAAATAATATTGCATCCACCGATCATAACCTAATCAACGCAATGATTTCCACCTCAACATGCTTCAGCTCAGACTGTGTCCAGAGACTTCACGTGTGGAATGACAACCCTTCAGCTTCATTACTCGGGTGAAACCTTTCCTTTCATAGTACACTCTAATTCCATCCCAGGTGGTTCACTTTCTAACAAAGTCCCAAAACCTAGATATAGACCACATTCTGTGAGAGAGAGCATATGTTCACACGTATCCATAAACTACTGCAAAATATATACCTGAAAGCAGAAGTACACTAGAGTTTGCAGTGAGTACCCCCCCCCCCAACACTTCCTCTCCACTATTCCAACCTTTGGGTCCATGATTGCTCAACAATTTGTTTGGCTTCGTATGTTAACTCTCTTTTCAGCCACCAGGTTCCAGATGCCATCAGGATGCATCAGGCCAGGCTTCCCTGGACTGAAGACCCCACCAATGTGTCCTGGAGCTCCGTTTCCCCAGAGACCCACCCTACTAGGGAAAGAGAGAGGCAGACTGGGAGTATGGACCAACCAGTCAACGTCCATGTTCAGCGGGGAAGCAATTACAGAAGCCAGACCTTCCACCTTCTGCAACCTACAAGGACACTGGGTCCATGCTCCCAGAGGGATAGAGAATGGGAAAGCTATCAGGGGAGGGGATGGGTTATGGAGATTGGGTGGTGGGAATTGTGTGGAGTTGTACCCCTCCTACCCTATGGTTTTGTTAATTTTTCCTTTCTTAAATAAAAAATAAATTAAAAAAAGAAGGATACTGAACTAATACAGCTCAGATTAATGGATAGATAATGCTTATTTCTGCCCTCTAGCAGTAGTAACTGGTCCTTTCATTTTTTTATAAAGAAATAAGGGGCCAAGTGGTGACATATCTGCTTAAGCACACACATTACAGTGCACAAGGACTCAGGTTCAAGCCCCTGGTCCCCACCTGCAGGGGGAAAGCTTCGTAAGTGGTGAAGTAAGACTTCATGTCTCTCTGTGTCTCTCCCTCTCTCCTTCTCTCTCTATCCCCCCCTCAATATCTCTCTGTCTCTATCCAATAATAAGTAAAAATAAATTAAAATTAAAAAGAAGAAATAATGACAGGGGGTGAGGGGGTGGCAGGTGGTGGTATACTAGGTTGAGTGCACAAGGACCCAGGTTCAATCCCTGGTCCCCATCTTCAGGGACCAAGCCTCAGGAGCCAAGCAATGAAATCACGATGGATATGTCTCTCTACCACTGTCTTCCCCTTCTCAGTTTTTCTCTGTCCCTATCCAAAACAAATAAATGAAAACATATGAGAGAAAGAGAGAAAGAAAGAAAGAAAGAAAGAAAGAAAGAAAGGAAGAAAGCAAGCAAGCAGGGAGGGGGGAGGAAGAAAGAAAGGAAGGGAGCAAGGGAGGGAGGGAGGGAGGGGAGGTGGGCAAGCAAAATAGCTCACATGGATAGTATGCTGCTTAGTCCTATGCACAGCCCAAGTTCAATCCCATCCCAAGTGCATTGAAGAAAGTAAGTGTGTGCGTGTGCGTGAGTGTGTGCGTGTGTGTGCGTGTGTGTGTGTGCGTGTGTGCATGTGAGTGTGCGCGCGTGTGTGCGTGTGTGTGCGTGTGTGTGCATGTGAGTGTGTGTGCGTGTGCATGTGTGTGTGCGTGTGTGTGCATGTGTGTGTGTGTGTATGTGTGTGTGTGTGTCTTTGAATTAAGTTTCTTTTTTTTAATTTCTTTATCGGGGGATTACTGTTTTACAGTCAATAGTAACTATAATAGTTTGTACATGCATAAGATTTCTCAGTTTTCCACACAACAACATACCCCCCACTAGGTCCTCTGTCATCCTTTTCCAGGACCTGCACTCCCCCCACCGCCCAGCCATCCCAGAGTCTTTTACTTTGCTGTAATAAACCAGTGAATTAAGTTTTACATTTGAATTTTGAGAATCGATTTCAAATTGTCGTCAAACTGATGTGAAGAAGTTGCCATGGGGTGTGTGTGGAAGAGTTAATTGATGCCGGAAATAGTCTGAGAGTCATCATCTTGTTTTGTGCGCCTGTCAGAGGATCAAAGTTCAACTCCATCTGAATCTCTGTACCTCTAAAACTAAGTTAATAAATTCAGTTCAATAGATAAAATCAGAGTCATTAAATGCGAAGTCACTGACATTTAAATTGTAGAGATAGTGGCAGAACCTTTCTTTTCCATGATTAGGGCAAACTACTGAACTGATTATTTTGAAGCACATTTTAAAACTCACGATTTGGCATATTTACATGTTAAAAGCTAGTGAGCCAGAGCTCACAGCATCTACCCAAAAAAAGAGAGGGCATTTGAAAAAGTCATGAAGTCTCAGCAACACAGAGTGAGTGTGCTGACAGCCCAGAGGAAAAAACTGACTGAGGGAGAGTTAGGCGGTAGCACAGCGGGTTAAGCACAGGTGGTGCAAAGCGCAAGGACTGGAGTATGGATCCTGGTTCGAGCCCCCAGCTCCCCACCTGCAAGGGAGTTGCTTCACAGGAGGTGAATCAGGACTGCAGGTATCCTGGTTCGAGCCCCCAGCTCCCCACCTGCAAGGGAGTTGCTTCACAGGAGGTGAATCAGGACTGCAGGTATCTCTCTTTTCTCCCCCTCTCTGTCTTCCCCTCCTCTCTCCATTTTTCTCTATCTTATCCAACAATGACAACATCAATAACAACAACAATAAAACAAGGGCAACAAAAAGGAATAAATAAATCTTTTTAAAAGATAAATAAATCTTTTTAAAAACTGACTGAGGAAAAGGAAGGAAGGGGGAGAAGGCAGGGAGAAGGCTCAGCAAGGCTTACAAGACTTACAAGCATAAGGCCCCAGGTTCAATCCCTGGCACTGTGTGTGAAGAAGTATGCTCTGTGTTCTCTCTCTCTCTCCTCTCTCTCTCCCTCTCCTTCTCCCTCTCCCTCTCCCTCTCCCTCTCCCTCTCCCTCTCCCTCTCCTCTCTCTCTCTCTCTCTCTCTCTCTCCCCCTCTCCCTCCCTCCCTCTCTCTCCCTCTCCCTCCCTCCCTCTCTCTCTCTCAGTAATAAACCTTTAAAAATCAGATGGAAGAGGAAGACAGTTGCATGATGATCAGATATACTACAGTGAATGTGGAGAAGACATGAGTTCTTAGTGTCAAGTTCCTCCTGCCTGAGAGCCATTTCCTATGTTTACCTATATGACAACCACTGTTGTTAAAATTCGGAGGCTCCAGCTGGCCGGGCTAGCTTCACGGGCGGGTAACAGAGACGCGGAGACAACGGCTGGGCAGGGAAGCTGTATTTCTTTATTCAGGAACAACGATTCATAAACTAAACCAAACTAATGACCAAACAGAACTCTGCTGTCTCTTTGCGGTGGCACAAGTACTCTCTCTTACTCTGGAACTCGGGAACTCTCTAACTCCCGAGCTCTCGAACTCTGGAACTCAGGAACCCTCTAACTCCCGAACTCTCCAACTCTCCAACTGTCCAACTGTGGAACTCTGGAACTCTGGCGGGGTTCCTCGGGGCGGGGCCAAGCAGGCCTGCGAAACTAAAAGGACTGATTCAATTGTCTTGGCGGGGGAGAACTACCCAATGTAAAGCATACAACAAACCACACTCTCATAGAAACGGTATTTAACACCAGGGACAACAGCACATCTGTAGCACACAAGACGTGCATACCTGAGGTCTCAGAGGTCCCAGGTTCAATCCTCAGCATTGTCATATGTGCCAGAGCTGAGCAAGGTTCTAAATCTAGTCTTTTATCTCCCTCTCATGAAAATAAGTAAATCTTTTTAAAAGAAAGATACTGGGGAGTCGGACGGTAGCGCAGAGGGTTAAGCTCACATGGTACCAAGCGCAAGGACCAGTGTAAGGATCCCAGTTCGAGCCCCCAGATCCCCACCTGCAAGGGAGTCATTTCACAAGTGGTGAAGCAGGTCTGTAGGTGTCTATCTTTCTCTCCCCCTCTATCTTCCCCTCCTCTTTCCATTTCTCTCTGTCCTATCTGACAATGACGACATCAATAACAACAACAATAATAACTACAACAATAAAACAAAAAGGGCAACAAAAGGAAATAAATAAAAATAATTTAAAGAAAAAAGAAAGGTACAGTGCTTAAATGTTCACTGAATAATTTTAAAAACATTTTCCCCCTAAATTACAGTACTAAGTAAGCTAGTAGCTCTCACCTGGCCTCAAAGTGTAGCCATGAAATCTCTGAAAGGTAGGAAATAATTCACTAATGTAAAATGTTCTGAGCAAAAAGAACGAGTCAGGCAATTCAATGCATGTAATCGCTTGCATGTAGCAACATTTTGCCGGTCTTCTAAGATGTTAGAACATTCTTTTTTTTTAATTTATTCATTTTCCCTTTTGTTGCCCTTGTTTTTTATTGTTGTAGTTATTGATGTTGTTATCGTTGTTGGATAGGACAGAGAGAAATGGAGAGAGGAGGGGAAGACAGAGAGGGGTGGAAAAAAACAGACACCTGCAGACCTGCTTCACCGCCTGTGAAGCAACCCCCCTGCAGGTGGGGAGCCGGGCTCGAACCTGGAATCTGATGCCGGTCCTTGTGCTTCGCACCACGTGCACCTAACCCGCTGCACTACCACCGACTCCCGTTAGAACATTCTTAGTATAATATTCTATTATACTAAGAGAGTATAATAGGGGGCCAGGCAGTAGCACAGTGGGTTAAGCGCACGTGGTGCAAAGCGCAAGGACCGGTGTGAGGATCCCAGTTTAAGCCCCGGGCTCCCACCTGCAGGGGGAGTCGCTTCACAGGCAGTGAAGTAGGTCTGCAGGTGTCTATCTTTCTCTCCCCCTCTGTCTTCCCCTCCTCTCTCCATTTTTCTCTGTCCTATCCAACAACAACAGCAATAACAACAATAATAGTAACAACAACGATAAACAAGGACAACAAAAGGGAAAAAAACAGCTTCCAGGAGCAGTGGATTCATAGTGCAGACACTGAGCCCCAGAAATAACCCTGGAGGCCAAAAAATACAAAATAAGTTAATAAAATAAAATGAAATCACTGGACATAAGTCCATAGGTTTTTAGTTATTGTAACTTGATTTTTTTTACCTCCAGGGTTATCATTAGAGCTCAATGCTGACACTACCAATCCACTGCTCCCATCAGCCATTTTTCCCCTTTTTTTCCATTTTATTTGACAGGACAGAGAGAAATTGAAAGGGGAAGGGGAGATAAGAGAGGAAGAAAGACAAAGAGACACCTGCAGACCTGGTTCACTGCTTTTAAATCGTGCCTGCTGCAGGGGAGTGAGGGCTCAAACCCGGATCCTTGCTCTGGTCCTTGCACATAGTACTATGTACACTTAACTGGATGCCAGCACCCAGCTGTTGTGGGCTGGGAGACAGCTCATCCAGCTCTGCACACACTTTCTCTCGCATAAAGATCGAGTTTTGAGCCCTTAGCACTACACTATATAGACAAACACTATACAGGACACCAGGGGAAATTTGATGAATGGTGTATCCGTGCTACAGTGCCTTTTCTCTCACTCTCCCTTTTCACTAGTGTGTGTGTGTGTGTGTGTGTGTGTGTGTGTGTGTGTGTGTGTGTGTGTGTGTCTATATATGAAATTGAAAGGGGGAAAATAGTGCACTGAGTGAAAACAAAACAAGCAAAAAAAAAACCAGCTTGACAGGTTTGCATTATGCTCAAATGTTATCTATAACTCTAGGTGTTCTTAGTTTATGTAAAATGCATATAAAAATATGTTGTTTTTATTAAAGAGTTAAATATTACAACTCAGGTATGTTATGCTGATTAAGGTCCTGTATCATTTATTTGTTTGTTTGTTTGTTTATTCCCTTTTGTTGCTCTTGTTGTTTTATTGTTGTAGTTATTATTGCTGTTGATATTAATGTCATTGTTGTTGGACAGGAGAGAAGTGGAGAGAGGAGGGGAAGACAGAGAGGGGGAGAGAAAGATAGACACCTGCAGACCTGCTTCACCACCTGTGAAGCGACTCCCCTGCAGGTGGGGAGCTGGGGGCTCGAACCTGGATCCTTCCACCGGTCTTTGCACTTTGCACCACATGGGCTTAACCCGCTGTGCTACCGCCTGACTCCCTCTTTTATCATTTTTTTTTTCCTCCAGGGTTACAGCTGGGGCTTGGTGCCTGCACTACAAATCCACTGCTCCTAGGGACCATCTATTTTCCATTGTTGTTGCTCTTGCTGTTGTTGGGTAGGACAAAGAGAAATGGAGAGAGGAGGGAAAGACAGAGATGGGGAGAAAAAGATAGACACCTACAGACCTGCTTCACTGCTTGTGAAGAGACCCCCCTCTGCAGAGCTGGGGTCTCAAAGTGGAATCCTTAAGCCAGTCATTTCACTTTGCACTATGTGCACTTAACCTGGTGCACTACCATCCAGGCCCCTTCTTTCATCATTTTGTGAGTGGGGGAGGCTAATGGTTACAGTATAGTTGTTGGCACACGGGTAAAATTTGTCATCTTCCTATGACAGGTGCCTGCAAAGCCTCTCACCCCCAACAGTGTTCATCTTCTACCAGCATGCACCTGGACTCCCAAACCACTCCCCAGTCTCTTCCCTGCCTTCCTTCTTCAGAGCCCTTTGCACTGGTCCAATACAAAACCCCTCCTTTTTCAAATTTTTATCAATGATTTAATAATTATTAACAAGATTGTAAGATAACAGAGGTATAATTCCATACAGTTCACACCACCAGAATTCCATATCTCAGACATTCCACTGGAAAGTTCCCTATTCTATATCCCTCTGGGAGTATGGACCAAAATTATTTATGGGGTGCATAAGGTGGAAGGCCTGATTCTGTAATTGCTTCTCTGCTGGACATGGATGTTCCTGTTTATTAAGCAATTTGTTCTGCTTTATATCTTACCATCTTTCAGCCACCAAGTTGCAGATGCTACTATGACACCATCCTGACTTCCCTGGGCAGATGACCTCACCAATGTGTCCTGAAGTCTCACCTCTCCAGAGCCCTGCCCCACTAGGGAAAGACAGGAACAGGCTGGGGCGTGGATGCACCTGCCAACGTCCTTGTCCAGTGGAGAAGCAATGACAGAAGCCGGATCTTCCAACTTTTTTCTCTTAAAGAAACTCCCAAATCAACCACTCAACAATCCAAAATAAATAATTCTTCGGGTCTTCACAAATTTTTGGAATTTATATCTAATAACAAGAGATCTGATGTCATTTACTTCTTAGGAAAAAGTGCCACCCAGTGGACATTTTATACAAAGGTAACTTCTTGCTTAATACCTCAATGGAAAAATGTTTGAAGCCATTGATTCCAGACTATCTGAACAGTTATATATTCTAAATGACCTCGGAACCAAGGGCTAGCAAAAAATAGTGTGGTAGTGGGAAAAGAAGCTTAAAAGTGTAATGTATTAAGTAAAAAAACAATTCATAGAAGTGTGTTTTAAGGGGCCAGGTGGTAGCACAGTGGGTTAAGCGCACATGGTATGAAGCGCAAGGACTGGCGTGAGGATCCTGGTTGGAGCCCCCAGCTCCCCACCTGCAGTGGGGTCGCTTCACAAGCAGTGAAGCAGGTCTGTGGGTGTCTATCTTTCTCTCCCCCTCTCTGTCTTCCCCTCCTCTCTCCATTTCTCTCTGTCCTATTCAATAACTACAATAATAACAACGAGGGCAACAAAATGGAAAAAATAGCCCCAGGAGCAGTGGATTTGTAATGCAGGAACCAAGCCCCAGATATAATGCTGAAGGCAAAAAAAAAAAAAAAGTGTGTTTTTATAATTTGGCAAATACTGCAGGGTTAACTGCAAAATGAGTAGTATGTCTCACAAAGTAAAATCTATACCCCATGCCAGCTTTCTAATCCACTATGTGCGCTTAACTGGGTGCACCCAGCCCCTCAGCTTTCTGATCCGCTATGTGCGCTTAACTGGGTGCACCCAGCCCCTCAGCTTTCTGATCCGCTATGTGCGCTTAACTGGGTGCACCCAGCCCTCAGCTTTCTGATCCGCTATGTGGGCTTAACTGGGTGCACCCAGCCCTCAGCTTTCTGATCCGCTATGTGCGCTTAACTGGGTGCACCCAGCCCTCAGCTTTCTGATCCGCTATGTGCGCTTAACTGGGTGCACCCAGCCCTCAGCTTTCTGATCCGCTATGTGCGCTTAACTGGGTGCACCCAGCCCTCAGCTTTCTGATCCGCTATGTGCGCTTAACTGGGTGCATCCAGCCCTCAGCTTTCTGATCCGCTATGTTCGCTTAACTGGGTGCACCCAGCCCCTCAGCTTTCTGATCCGCTATGTGCGCTTAACTGGGTGCACCCAGCCCCTCAGCTTTCTGATCCGCTATGTGCGCTTAACTGGGTGCACCCAGCCCCTCAGCTTTCTGATCCGCTATGTGTGCTTAACTGGGTGCACCCAGCCCTCAGCTTTCTGATCCGCTATGTGCGCTTAACTGGGTGCACCCAGCCCTCAGCTTTCTGATCCGCTATGTGCGCTTAACTGGGTGCACCCAGCCCCTCAGCTTTCTAATCCGCTATGTGCGCTTAACTGGGTGCACCCAGCCCTCAGCTTTCTGATCCGTGAAGTGCAGGCACTATCTGCAGAATCTCCCTCTCTGGGCGACTGTGAGGAACAGATGAGTCAACAGAAAGTGAAGCTCCTGGAACCGCAGTCACACAGACTTGTCCCTGATGTCACTAGTCTTCTAGCAAGAACTCTAGGTTCTACTGAGGGGTGCACGTCCCTCCTCAGGCCCTGTCAGAACAATCCCATTCATTTCCTTCGGGACCCCCAGCCTCACTCTTGTGACCATGCTCCATCTCCCAACCTTCTCACTGATCCCCTCCCAAGCCTCCGACTGGATAGTTTTTATAGGAATGAGTCACTACATGTGTCTCACTGTGACCTGCTTATTCAGAACCCTCGTCTCAGTGATTAAGAAACCAACTCTCCTAACTTGCAGGCACATTCAAATAAAAGGGGACACTAAGTGCTGCCCAAAAGATATGCTCATGTCCCACTGCTACAAGAAGAAGCTACCAGGGACTCGTGAAGGCCAGGAGGTGGCACACCTGGTTAAGAGCACACATTACAGTGTGCAAGGACCCCGGTTCAAGGCCCTGGTCCCCACCTGCAGGGTCAATGCATCATGAGTGGTGAAGCAGGAATGGAGGTGTTTCTCCATCTCTTTCCTTCTCTACCTTCCCCTCCCCTCCCCTCTTTCAATTTATTTCTGTGTCTATTCAATAATAATTAAACATTTTAGAAAGTCTTGAAGAAGAGGGAGGAAGAGAGGGAGGAGGAGGAGGAGGAGAAGGCAGCAACAGCAGCTACCAGTGGCTGAAACAACACAAACTTACTGTCTTGTGCATCTGGTGACCAGAAATCTCTGCAGGGTCTCATGGAGCTAAATTCAAAGTGACCACTAGGATGGATGTTCTAGAGGCTCCAGAAATGAAACAGTTTCCTTGCTTTTTCCAGCTTCCAAAGAGAAGGTGATCTGCATTCCCTGCCTAATGGCCTTTCTCTCCATCTTCAAAGCCACCAATTCCAGCTCCAGGTCTCTGGCTTCTGTATAACTTCTCTCTCTCTCTCTCTCTCTCTCTCTCTCTCTCAACACAAGGACCTTTATGATTATACTCAGTCTGTCCAGATAATCTGTATTTCCTCTCCCAGTCAAGATCCTTAATTTAACTGCAGCTTTCAAAAGGCATCATGCATGTCAGATAACATAGTCACAGGTTCCAGAAATAGACATGGGCACTGAGTGTTTCCTAGCTATGACCTTGGGAGATTTCCTTAAAAACTTCTGCGCTCTTTGTTTTTCTCATGTGTGAAAAAGGATGATTATACTATATGTAGAATAACTACCTAATTACCTGACACCATCGCTATAACAAGTGCCGGCAAGAGTTGAATTCAAAAATCTCCCGAACGTGATTTCCCACTGCCGTAGGTAGAACACCCCTACACAATTCAAGGAGCCGTGGGAGTCAATATTAAAGCCATCATTCTTCCCAGCCGTTCGTTTTGTGTTTTTACTGGGCTTGGTCCCTTGAAGCGTAAGGCAGTGCCACCGGGTAAAGTGAGCCCAGAGTAATTCCCACTGGAAACAAGACTCTTAATAGTGAGCAAACAGCGAGTGCTTCCAATTAGGCCGCGGCACAAACGTCTTAGAGAATCTGAGCTTCACAGCACCTATCTCCGCATACGGTCAGCATCTGTCCAAGTCTGGGCAAGAGCTTTTTCATGCTCTCACTCCTGACTCCTTGGCATGTCACACAAAGCTGATTTTTTGATAAAGGACAAACTTCTGGGTGCAACGAAATACAACTTCAGGAAGTGTCTGGCATCAGAGCTAAGGGCCTGCAGGGTCTGTAAGTCCACTTTTTGCCTCCAGGGTTATCTCTGGGGCTCGGTGCCTGCACCACCACGAATCCACTGCCCGTGGAGGCCATTTTTTTCCCTATTTTTTTTGTTGTTGTTGTTGCCCTTGTTGTTGTTGTTATTGTATTGTTGCCACTGATGTTGTTGTTGGATAGGACAGAGAGAAATGGAGAGAGAAGGGGAAGACAGAGAGAGAGAGAAAGAGAGAGAGAAAGACACCTGAAAACCTGCTTCACTGCCTGTGAAGCGACTCCCCTGCAGGTGAGGAGCCGGGGGCTCGAACCTGGATCACTATGCTGGTCCTTCCGCGTCGCGCCATGTGCGTGCGCTTAACCAGCTGCACTACCGCCCAACTCCCTTTTTTTCTTTTCTTTTTCTTTTTTTTTTTTTATTTACTTATTTTCCCTTTTGTTGCCCTTGTTGTTTAACATTGTTGTGGTTATTGATGTCGTTGTTGTTGGATAGGACAGAGAGACATGGAGAGAGGAGGGGAAGACAGAAAGGGGGAGAGAAAGAGAGACACCTGCAGACCTGCTTCACCGCCTGTGAAGCGACTCCCCTGCAGGTGAGGAGCTGGGGGCTCGAACTGGGATCCTTACACCGGTCTTTCCGTTTCGTGCCATGTGCGCTTAACCAGCTGCTACCACCTGACCCCATCTTTTCTTTTTAACTGTTTAAAAACTGTAACAGGCAGAAGCCCCAGGGCAGTAAGATCAACCTAGACTACAGCCTCCAGAGGCGGGATACGTGTTCAGAGCAGGTTTTATCATCTTTCTGCCCTGAATTTCTCAGGGGCTGCTCTTGTTTGGTAGCCAAAACCTCTTGTGGCTTCTAAATTAGTTTGGGATGGACAGAGACAGCCTGAAGTCAAGAGGGAAGGGGGTGGTAGAGATGGGAGAGAGACAGAGAGACACCTGCAACACTGCTTCACCACTTGCAAAGCTTCCACCCTGCAGCTGGGGAGCAGGGGCTCGAAACCGGCTCCCTACGCATTTTAACATGTACGTTCAAAGCCAGGTGCAACAACACCCGGCCCCACTTCTCAATTAGTTTCTGCACATAGTAAGAAGCGCAAGGACCCGCTCAAGGATCCCGGCTCCCCACCTGTAGGTGGGGTCACTTGACAAACGGTGAAACAAGTCTGCAGGTGTCTCTCTTTCTCTCTCCCTCTCTATATCTCCCCCTCCTTTCTCAATTTCTCTCTGTCCTTCCCCAATAAAAATGGATAAAATGGACTCCAGGAGCAGTGGATTGGTAGTGCAGGCACTGAGCCCCAGTGGTAACCCTGAAGGCAAGAGAAATAAAAAAATAAAAAGAAAGAAAAGAAAATCAGTGTGGTCCAGAAGGTGGTGCAGTGGTTAAGCTTTGGACTCTCAAGCATGAGGTCCGGAGTTCGATCCCTGGCAGCACATGTGCCAGAGTGATGTCTGGTTCTTTCTCTCTCCTCCTATCTTTCTCATAAATAAATAAAATCTTCAAAAAAAGATAAAAAGAAAATCAGTGAAAGAACTATCTGAGTTTCAGGCAGGAGAGTTAATAGACTGGGAGGTTATTAAAGTTTCAGGAAGTGGGAAAACTGAGTGACCTTTAATGTTAAAAACCACTGTGGTATCTGAAACTCTGACCAGAAGGTTGGCTTTCTGGAAAAATGTTAAACTTCCTGAATTCACAGGAACACACTGATAGGCATTCAGTCACCGGTTTTAACTATTCACTGCTGCTGAGCAAAGAACATTTCATCAGGAGGGCCAGGTGGTGGCACACATGGTTAAGAGCACACATTACAATGCACAAGGTCCCAGGTTCAAACCCCTGGTCCCCACCTGCAGAAGAAAAGTTTCACAAGTGGTAAAACAGGACTGCAAGTGTCTCTCTTTCCCTTTCTATTGCTGCCTCCTCTCTTAATTTCTCTCTGTTTCTATCCAATAATAAATGAATACAAATAGTTTTTTTTAAGAATATTTCATTGGACATGAGAAGCTAGACCAGGTATAAGCAACAGGGAAAGGATCTAAAAGGTCCTAAAAGAATAGGCAGTGTAGAGGGTCTATTCCCTGGCTGGAAGGGCTTGACCACTGGCTGCTAAGAGTGAAGGTTGTCAACTAAAAAGTGTAGTCATTTGTTCACCTTATTAATTCAGTACATTTAAAACATAGGAGTCCGGAAGTTGGGCAGTAGCACAGAGGGTTGAGCGCACCAAGCGGTGAAGCAGGTCTGCAGGTGTCTATCTTTCTCTCCCCCTCTGTCTTCCCCTTCTCTCTCCATTTCTCTGTGTCCTATCCAACGACAATAACAACAATAATAATAACAATAATAAAAAAATTTTAATAAAACACAAGAGTCAGGGGGGGCAGATGGTGGTGCACCGGGTTAAGCACACATGGTATGAAGTGCAAGGACCTGCTCAAGGATCCCGGTTCAAGTCCCAGGCTCCCCACCTACATGGCGGTCACTTCACAAGCAGTGAAGCAGGTCTGCAGGTGTCTGTCTTTCTCTCCCCCTCTCTGTCTTCCCCTCTGTTGGTATGCTCTTCTTTGGCTTTTAGCGTTTGCCCTTCTTCCGTAGCCAGTCCACAGCATCAGGTTGAGCCTGATGTAAAGTTTCGAGACCTCCTTTGAATCTGGAGAGGGGGCAGTCGTTGACTATGTGGGTCATAGTCTGTCTGGAGCCGCAGGGGCAGTTCGGGTCGTCTCTGGCTCCCCAGCGATGGAACATAGCGGCGCACCGGCCATGGCCTGTTCGATAGCGATTGAGGAGGGCCCAATCATAACGTGCTAGGTCAAAGCCGGGTTGACGCTTGCAGGGGTCTGTGATGAGGTGTTTGTTCTTTACCTCAGCTGACTGCCAGCTCTGTTTCCAAGAGACTGGAACAGAGAAGTTCAGTGTAGGCGTAGGGGACCAGATTGGGTGACGAGACGTCAAGCGTTGAACAGGGTGGGCGAAGATATCCACGTATATTGGCAGTATACGGTATGCTCTTAAAAACCCCTTCTGTTTCATTTGGTTTAATCCCCCCCTGCATTCTATTTACATAACACTGTATTCTATTTACATAACCTCTGTTAACAAGCACCACCTTCCCTCCAGGGCATTGGTGGTTTAGTGGTAGAATTCTCACCTGCTCTGCCCCCTCTCCTTGTCATACCCTGATTTTCACCAGTCACTTTTCTCTCCACCCTCTCTGTGTCGCATCCTGTTCCCACCCTACTGGGCTAGTATATTTATAAGGACAAGATTGTTTATAGTAGAGAGTTTAGCTTAGCTTGGTATAGATTGCGCTGCGTCCTGCATGAATAAAGAGATACTGCGTACAACCCAGCCATGAGTCCCTAGTCATCTGTTACCCGCCCATGAAGCCAGCCCAGTGAAAACAACACCCCTCCTCTCTCCATTTCTCTCTGTCCTATCAAACACACACACACACGCCAAATGCCTATGGTAAGGAGTAATGGTCATAATTATGATTGTGAGGAAGATGATAATGATTAACACTTGGCTACACAGGACTATAGGGCAGGTATTATCTGAAGTGCTTTTGTAGTTTTTAACTCTCTCAGTGGTTTAAGTTACTCTGAGATGTAACTTAAACCATTAAGAGGTACAGAGAAGTTGAGGAACTGACCCAAGGTCATGAAGCAAGAAAGCATAAGAGCCAGAAATGAACAGGAGACCTCTAGTTGGGGGGAAGTGGGGAGGTGGGCAGATAGAAGGCAAGTGGGGAAGTAAGAGAAGGCCAGTCTCAAAGCCGGACCCTGTACATGGCAAAGCAGGTGGGCTACCCAGTGAGCTATGCTGTCAGCCCTCTGTTCACCTCTCATGCCCATGAATTCTAAGCATCCAAACAACCCAGAAATCCCAGAAAACTTAGAGCTGCCTAGACAGGTAGATGGAGGGTCGGGCAGTGGCACACTGGGTTAAGTGCACATAGTAGGAAAGGCAAGGACCCTCTCAAGGATCTCAGTTCAAGCCCCCGGCTCCCCACCTGTGGAAGGGGAGTCGCTTCATAAGCAGTGAAGCAGGTCTGCAGGTGTCTGTCTTTCTCTCCCCTTCTCTGTTTGCCCCTCCCCTCTCAATTTCTCTCTGTCCTATCCAATAAAACAGGAAAAATGGCTGCCTGGAGCAATGGATTGGTAGTGCAGGCACTGAGCCCCACTGATAAACCTGGGGGGGGGGGGAGAGAAAGAGAGGTGGGGGGGGGAGATGGTATTAGGAAGGTCAAGGGAGAAGCACAGAAAATACTTGGGCTAAATGCCCACCCACCAGGAACCAGAGTTCAGCATTTCAGCAGAAGGCCATTTAATGGTGTCGTGGGAGCCAGTCTGGTTCAATATCCCCTTCTCCTCTCCCCCCCCCAAGTGGAAAGGAGGTCAAGAGACCCCTAGTGTGCACACAAATCTTCGGGGAGAGGAATGTCTCCCCCATTCAACAGACAGACAGTGGAGGGAACCAGAAATATGTATCTTGTAGGCCATGTATGGAATCCTGTTTCCTTTTGAACAACAGCTTATGTCTCTTCACAATAAAAGGTGACTCAGCCGTTAGAACTCCTGTTCTCTTCCCTCTTCCAAATGTTTTGATGGTGGTGGTTTTGGTTTTGTTTATTTTTACCAGAGCACTGCTCAACTCTGCGTATTGGTGGTGGTGGAGTGGGGACTGAACCTGAGACTTCAGAGCCTCTAGGATGAAAAGAATTCTTCATAATCATTATACTCTCACCCCCCCCCCAACAGTTTTCACAGAAGGTTGTTTTAAGCAAGTGTTTTCATTTGTCACTGATAAACAGTTCACGGAAATTTTCAGAATGCAGGTTCCCTCCCTGTGCCCACTCACACCAGGATCCTGATACTCTTTTTGTTTGTTTGTTTTATTTAGGGTTTGTTTGCTTGTTTTCCCCTTTCCAAAGCCCTGCTCAGCGCTGGCTTATGGCAGTGCTGGCAAATTCACTGTGCCAGAAGTTTGGCTGCTGACAGTCTGCACATTCAATCAGCTTCAATACCTTTACTTTGCCGCGACACACTGGGAGACAAGTCAAGTAGGAAGAGTAGCAGATTGAACGTGTGATTCTGAAATCACACAGTAGAATCAACCTCACCCTAAGACAATTATCCACCAGCTTCAACCTGGAGCCACTTTAGCAGAAAAGGAACCTTTCTTTGTTCTCATGTAACAAGCTCAGTGAAAAAAAAAGTTCTAAGTCCTCCTAAAAGAGGCAAAACATGGACTGAAATTAATTCCAAGCAGTAAAACAACCAAGACCAGCTTCTCTGGGGGGAGAGTCACACATTTTGAGGATAACAGGACACTGCAAAAAGAGTTCCAAGGAAGTCCCATAGGAGAGAACAAAAGTGGTTATAAGTCAACTTCTCCTAAATGAGAACAGAAGCGATGACAAACCCCCCCCCCCATTCATCAGATGGGAAGCACAGGCAAAGCCTGGTGGGTGGAGAGCAGGTTTCTCTGTTTCAATCCCCTCATCCAACAAGTAGGTGGGTAACAGTATCCCACAAGGGCTGCTGGTATGGCTGGTGTCACAACAGAAAACTATTTTTCTTCTGAAAGTTGTACCACTGGCTGCCAAGGCTGTGTCAGTTACAGGCGGGGGCTATTTACTGATTAAAAAAAAAGAGAGAGAGAGAGAGATGCTAATCTCACCAGATTGTTCTAGAGCTGGAAAATAATTACTCTGTGTCATGAGACATTTTTAAAGGTTATTTAATGGGATTTATAAATATTGACATATGAATCCTTAAAGAACAGAACTTTTGTCTTTCTCAGATAAGGTTATTTATAATGTCCTTCTATAATTTAGCTAATGCAAATAAAGACTCTACAATTCAATTTTGTGCTGCCTGCATCATTCACTCTGACATTATTGAATGTTCAGAGAAAGTATGAAAATGAATTACTTAGGGAATGAATTCAGAACCACCAGGCTTGGGGAGATGCAAGGGACCTTGGAAACCATCTACGCTTCCATCCAGAGAATACACATTTCTTGGGTGAGATGCATTATCTCCAGGAAGGGAAAACACTACTTCTTACACAGAGCCCTCTTCTCACACACCCAAGCCTGTGTGTCCCCGAGACTCCTTACAGTGTACTCCATAGTACCCAGAAGGGAAAGGTCGCCTCTGGACAAACAAGAAGCCACAACACAATACAAGGAAACGTGTTATACTGCTACTCACCTATGAATCCATTCTTGACCCAACTACGTAGACACTGGCAATACCGCTGCCAAACTACATTATCTTCCACCCTCTCAAATACCTTTCTTTTCCTTTTTCTTTTATTTTTTACTTTTATTTTTATTTACTTATTTATTTTTTGCCTCCAGGGTCATTGCTGGGGTTCGATGCCTGCTCTATGAAACCACTGCTCCTGGAGGCTATTTTTCTCATTTTGTTGCCACCCTTGTTGTTGCCGTTATTATTGTTGTTGTCATTGCTGTTGTTGGATAGGACAGAGAGAAATCAAGAGAGGGGGAGAGAAAGATAGTCACCTGCAGACCTGCTTCACCTCCCATGAAGCAGCCCTCCTGCAGGTGGGGAGCCAGGGACTCGAAACAGGATCCTTACCCTGGTTCTTGCGCTTCGCGCCATGTGCGCTTAACCCTCTGCGCTACTGCCCGACCTCCTTTACTTTTATTTTTATTGCCACTGGGGTTATGTATGGGGCTTGGTACCAAGCACTATGTAACCACCACTCCCGGAGGCCATTTTTTCCCCTTGTTTTTTTCTTAATTTTTGTTTTTTTTAAATATTTTATTTATTTTATTTTTTAGAGAGGTGAGAGAGACAGAGAGGAACACCAGAGCACTGCTCGGCTCTGGCTTATGGTGGTGCGGGGGACTGAACATAGGACTTAGGAGTCTAGGGCATGAGAGTCTGTTTTCATAACCATTATGCTATCACCCCCGCCCTTTTTCTTAATTTTTAATTTGTTTTATTAGATAGGACAGAGAGAAACTGAGAGAGGACAAGGAAATAGAGAGAGGGAAAGAAAGACACCTGCAGACCTGTTTTACTGCTCATGAAGCAGATCCCCTGCTGGTGGGGAGCAGAGGCTCGAACCCCGGTTCTTGGGCTTGGTAATATGTACACTTAACCAGGTGCACCACCGCTTGGCCCCCCCTTCTTTTTCCTTCAAAGCACATGTATGATCGAAAAGCGTTACACTGCCATTATTGTTACCACAGATGGCTGGCATGGTCCCCACCAGCATGTCACTTCAGAACTGCTCGGGCTGTGTGTCCAGTCACATCAAGCCCACAGAACCTTAGTCCACACCTGGTGTGTTTCTGACAATCACGAGCCCCTTCTAGGCCCACATCCCACGGGATGGAGGTAAACAACTTACTCTTAGGTGGTCATGCCTGCACGATGAGATCAGGAATCCTGGAGAAAGAGTCTTTCTCTGGGTCCACAACTTAGATGAATGCTGGGAGCGGGAAGTGGCCTTGCCCACTAGAGTGAGAAGAGCTGGAGGAAGACGCCAAGGGGACACTAAGAGGGCAGCAGTAGCGTAGCAGGTTAAGTGCACATGGCGCAGAGCACAAGGTCACAGAAGGACCCCAGTTGGAGCCCCCAGCTCCCCAGCTGCAGGGGAGTCGCTTCACAGGTGGTGAAGCAGGTCTGCAGGTGTCTTTCTCTTCCCCTCCTCTCTCTATTTCTTTCTGTCCTATCCAACAACAACCACAGCAATGGCAACAGTAACAACAACAAGGGCAACAAAATGAGAAAAAATGCCTCCAGGAGCAGTGGATTCATAGTGCAGGCACCGAGCCCCAGCGATAACCCTGGAGGAGAAAAAAAAAAAAAGAAAAAGAAAAATGAAAGGAAGAAAGAGAAGTAAGTCACTTATTAATGTATTGTGTGGCTAGAGCCTAAACCTAAAGTAGTAACTTGCTTAGAATCCCATCTTATATGGCATCATCACAGCAAAGAACAGTAAGAACAATACCTGTACAGAGAAATGATGTTAGGGGGGAGGCAGTGGCGCACCTAGTTAAGCAGACACATTACAGTGCACTAGGACCAGAGTTCAAACCCCTGCTCCCCACCTGCAGGGGGATAACTCCACAAGTGGTGAAGCAGGGCTGTGGGTCTCTCTCTCTCTCTCTCTCTCTCTCTCTCTCTCTCTTTCTCTCCCTATCTCCCCCTCTCCTGTCAATTGCTGCTTCTATCCAAAAAAAAGAAAAGAAAGAAAGAAAGAAAGAAGAAAGAAATGAAGAAAGTATAGGAGGGGGCAGGTGGTGGTGCACCTTGTTAAACATACACATTACAGTGCACAGGGACCCAGGTTCAAGCCCCTAGTCCCCATCTGCAGGGGGAAAGCTTCTCGAGCAGTGAAGCAGGGGCCAGGTGGTGGTGCACCAGGTTAAGAGCACATAGTACAAAATGCAAGGACCCACTCAAGAATCCTGGTTCCAGTCCCTGGTTCCCCACCTGCGGGGGTAGGGGGCCCACTTGACAAGCTGCAAGTGTCTTTCCCCCCTCTCTATTTTCCCCTCCCCTCTCAATTTCTCTCTGTCCTACCCCCTCCCCCAAAAAAAGTAGTGAAGCATGTGTCATTCACAACCAAAAGAACCTCCACAGTGAAGGTTAGAGAGGGTCAATCACAGCTGTGGTCTGTGCTCTGTGGTCTGTGGTCTGTGGTCTGTGGTCTGTGGTCTGTGGTCTGTGGTCTTGCTATGGCATCTTGGCAGAGGGAGTTTTGAGATGTCACTTGATGGTCGTCAGGTTTTTTTTAATTAAAAAGGAACAAAACCAAAAGAAGGGGGCACTTATTAATCACTGACACAACTTATTTATTACTGAGGCAATGTCTAGAAAAATCAATTTATTGCAAATGTTTCCCGCAGGTTTGCAGATTTGGGGCAATTAACAAAAGCTGCTATAACTCACACAAAAAGAACATCCATGCTGTTGCCAATAACACGTTTTGATAAATTGGACCCGGATGGTATTGGATTTTGTGAAAAGTGGGGATTTAAAATTTCAGGCTTGCACTGTCTGCCACTGTGATCAGCTAGGGAAGCTGACCCCTGTACCGCCTCTGGAGCCTGCCAGGATGGCCAAGATATGTGAGAGCAGTTTGCTTGGGGTTGGGGGTCTTCCTAAAATTGATACTAGATGATAGTGGATAGGCAGTAACAGCATATCATGCAGGAGATATGTCATTAAAATTAAAAAACAGGGCCAGGCGGTGGTACACCTGATGGAGCACATGTTACCATGTATAAGGACAACGGTTGAAGCTCCCAGTGCCCAGAGAGCTAGTTTATTAAGTACTGATGCAGTACTACAGATGTCTCCCCCTCTCCCTCTCCCTCTCCCTCTCCCTCTCCCTCTCCCTCCCTCTCCCCTCCCAATTTCTCCCTGCCCCTATCTAAAAATAAAATAATAATAATTATTCATAAAAGCTTGCCTCTTTTGTGGAAGCAAAGGAACCCTCCTACACTGCTGGTGGGAGTGTCAATTGGTCCAAACCCTGTGGAGAGCAGTCTGGAGAACTCTCAGAAGGCTAAAAGTGGACCTACCCTATGACCCTGCAATTCCTCTCCTGGGGATATATCCTAAGGAACCCAACACACTCACCCTAAAAGATGTGTGGATACCTATGTTCTTAGCAGCACAATTTGTAATCGTCAAAACCTGGAAGCAACCCAGGTGTCTAATGACAGATGAGTGGCTGAGCAAGTTGTGGTCTATATACACAATGGAATACTACCCAGCTATTGAAAATGGTGACTTCACCTTCTCCACCTCATCTTGGAAGGAGCTTGAAGGAATCATCTGAAGTGAGATCAGCCAGAAAGAGAAGGATGAATATGGGCTGATCCCATTCATAGGCAGAAGGTGAAAAATAAGAACAGAAGGGAAAACACAAAGCAGAACTTGGACTGGAGTTGGTGTACTGCAGCAAAGAAAATTGGGGGGGGGGGAATGTGTTCAGGTCTTGGAACATGAAGGCAGAGGAGGACCTAGGAAGAGGGTTAGAGTGTTAAGTACAAAACTGAAATTGAAGTGTTACAGATGTACCGAGGATATTTTACTGTCAACTGTAGACCACTATTCCCCCAATAAAGAAAAAAAAAAAAACTACAATATTAAGAGGCAGGAGGTCTTCCACTTGACTGTATATGATTTTACTCTTCTATTTCTGTGGCATGATGGGTAACCTTGAACTTTGCTCTGGATATTACTACCCTGCAATAACATAGGTTCATTACTACTCAAAAAAAAAAAAATCTGCCTCTCCAGAACCAGACCTGGTTGGTACAGGTACCTCAGCTGGGCTCTCGAACCCCTGCAACATGAGTTACTCCTGGCCCACATGTGCACTTAGAACAACCAGCCTTCACCCCACCACCTGGGGCCCTAGTCGGGGTGACCTGCAATTCCCACACAGACATGATGGGCCTGGTCCCCTAACAGATCCCTCTCGCCGCTGTCACTGGTCATCTCCATCAGGAACAACATAATGAACCCCTTTGTGGGCCCCTATAGGACCCTGTCCTCAATGTGGATCAACAAGGGTAGACAATGTTCCATCCTCCGAAGAGAGGTTGGCTAGCATACTCGTACCTGCCACCCAAGAAAGATGGGTCCTGAAATGAGTGCAGTCTGGAATATTCCTAGCCATGACCACAGAATGCAAACTCAGACCTACAGGGATGCAGACATTACACAGGCTCCTGTGTTGAATATGGGGATCAAATCAATGGGGTTTACCATTAACAATATGTATATACTTGCCCCACATTTGGGAGCTACTCTCTTCCCTGATCCAGCTTTCTAGCCCTTATTTCCAACTATAACATCATCTTCCCAGACAATAACCTGGGTCCAACTGCATATTAGATGTCAGGCTCAGGCAAAAACTAGGAAAGTCATGGGTCCCTTGTAATATACCTAAAATAGACCTACTAGCTTTTCCAAAATGGAGACCCCAAATCTTCATCTGCACTATTCCAGCCTTTAGGTTCATGATTAGTCAACAATTTGTTCTGCTTTATATGTTAACTCTTTTTCAGCCACCAGGTTCCAGATGATACCATGAGGTCAACCGGACTTCCCAGGGCAGACGACCCCACCAATGTGTCCTGGATCCCGGCCTCCCCAGAGCCCTGCCCCACTAGGGAAAGACAGAAACAGGCTGGGAGTATGGATCGACCTGCCAAGGCCCATGTTCTGCGGGGAAGCAATTACAGAAGCCAGACGTTCCACCTTCTGCACCCCATAATGACCCTGGGTCCATACTCCCAGAGGGATAAAGAACAGGGAAGCTATTAGAAGAATAGGGAAGCGGGGGTCGGGCGGTGGCGCAATGGGTTAAGCGCATGTGGCGCAAAGCGCAGG
Source organism: Erinaceus europaeus (assembly GCF_950295315.1). Classification (NCBI taxonomy): domain Eukaryota; kingdom Metazoa; phylum Chordata; class Mammalia; order Eulipotyphla; family Erinaceidae; genus Erinaceus; species Erinaceus europaeus. The sequence continues at coordinate 7,794,830 of NC_080180.1, read as the reverse complement.
GACCCACGTAAGGATCCCGGTTCGAGGCCCCGACTCCCCACCTGCAGGGGAGTCGCTTCACAGGCGGTGAAGCAGGTCTGCAGGTGTCTATCTTTCTCTCCCCCTCTCTGTCTTCCCCTCCTCTCTCCATTTCTCTCTGTCCTATCCAACAACGAACAACATCAACAATGGCAATAATAATAACAACAACAAGACTACAACAACAAGGGCAACAAAAGGGGGACAAAATGGCCTCCAGGAGCGGTGATTCATGGTGCAGGCACCGAGCCCAGCAATAACCCTGGAGGGAAAAAAAAAAAAGAAGAATAGGGAAGCTAATAGGAAGGGGATTGGATACAGAGTTCTGCGGGGGGTGGGCATTGTGTGGAAATGTACCCTCCCTCTTTTCCTATAGTCTTTTCAATATCTCCATTTTATAAATAAAAATTAAAAAAAAAAAAACAGCCAGCCTGACACCTCACCATAAAGAGTTGTCACTTGAGAGTTGGGCAGTAGCGCAGCGGGTTAAGCGCATGCAGTGCAAAGCGCAAGGACCCGGCGTAAGGATCCAGGTTCGAGCCCCGGGCTCCCCACCTGTAGGGGAGTCGCTTCACAGGCGGTGAAGCAGGTCTGCAGGTGTCTATCTTTCTCTCCCCCTTTCTGTCTTCCCCTCCTCTCTCCATTTCTCTCTGTCCTATCCAACAACGACGACATCAATATCAACAACAATAAAACAACAAGGGCAACAAAAGGAAATAAATAAATTTTTTTAAAAAAAATTTATTAAAAAAAAAAAAAAGAGTTGTCACTTGCCCAGTCATTCTAGTAATGCAGGTATTCCTGACCTTTTTTTTTTTTTTCGGGGTGGGAGGTGATATTCCTAACTGGGTAGGGCTTGAGATCAGGCCTTCACCCCAAACACCTGAGCATCTACCCACCTGCCCCTGCGCAGCCCCACCCTAGTCCCAGCCCGTGGAGCGAGAGAAGGTGGGAGGGCCAACTGCCAGGTCTCCAGGGTGGAAAACAGCCCACCCCCACCCTGTTGCCTCAAGCAACAGCTACCAAAGCGCAGCAATTCAGTCCCCATTTGACGCGCCACTTTATGGGGTCCTAGCTTCCCCAATGACCATTGCTCACTGGGGTCTCCGCTGGGGTCTCCGGCAGGAGGACGCCCCCCACCAAAAGTGGCGCGGTTATAGGATGGGGAGGGGGCTTCCACTACACACTCCCGGTGTCCCTGCAGAGCCGGGTGCTGGGAGCCCACCCTCGCAAGGTCCGAGGCCCAGGTTATCCTGAACCACCAGGTGCAGACATGGCCTCCAGCCACAGGACGGCCTGGACCTGGAGTGGAACCCAAAGCTACCACAGGCGCCCAGGGGGAGGGCGCCACCCCACGGAGGCCACACGGAGATGGCAGTGACCAGCCCGGGTCCCCTGCAACCGCAGGTCCTTACCTGGAGAGGCAGCGGGGCCTCGGGGCTGGTCCTCCAGGGCGCCACGGGCACCTGCCTGAGACAACGCTCCCCACCTGTTGGTGGCTCAGCCCCCAGCCCGGACGCGACTGGGCATGCTCACGTCCAAGCATCTCAGGGCATTGGGGGAACCTTGCAGGTGGAGGGGCCGGGTCAAGGGAGGGGAGTGCAGGGGGGGATGTTCCTAACAGGGTCTCATAAGTCCCACCCCTTTGCAACCTGATGTTGCCATCACCCTGCTGGTCAAGGTGGAGAGACTTGGAAGTCTAGCTGGGGAGGGGGTTCAGGAGAGGCCTGGATTACAGGGGGGTGGGGGAGAGCTTATGGGGTACAAGTGCACATGTGGTTTCTGGACAGCATCCCAAGCGATGAAAATTACCTGACCTTATACCTGGTACCAACCAGTGGGGTTGGGGTGGAGGGGGAGCCCAGCGTCTGCTCATTCCCAAGTCCCACCTGATCCAAGCTTCTTCTTTTTTAAAAAATTGTTTTTATATTTATTTATTTTCCCTTTTTTATTGCTGTTGTAGTTATTATTGTTGTTACTGATGTCAGTCATTGTTGGATAGGACAGAGTGAAATGGAGAGAGATGGGAAGACAGAGAGGGAGAGAGACAGACACCTGCAGACCTGCTTCACCGCCTGTGAAGCGACTCCCCTGCAGGTGGGGAGCCGGGAGCTCGAACCAGGATCCTTCCACCGGTCTTTGCGCTTTGCTCCATACACGCTTAAGCCGCTGCGCTACCGCCCGACTCCCCTGATCCAGGCTTCTATTCATCTGGCAGCCAGGTGTTCCCCCAAAGTCTGAAGCCCTGATTGGGAAGAAAGACGGGGGGGGGGGGGTTGTCCGGGAGTGGCAGACACCTATGCTTTTGAATACTGGGATTCAGGAGAGGACGGTACCATCTCCTTGGCAATATCACAGAGAGATGGAGTTGTAGGGCACCCCCTAATTCCTGAGAATTTGGTTTGGAAGAATTTGGCAATGCTTTTAGGGGTTCGAGGTAGCCATCATCATTACAGAACAAAATGCTGGAGAAGCCAGACCACTGGAGTGGGTTTTCGGGGGACACAGAGTAACAATCTAAATCTTGCTCTACCTAGCCTAGTGGAGGCTATACCCTTGAAGGCAGGACTGAGGGGAGGGGACCCCCAAACTCTAGGAGACCTTTTCATAAGAGAATTTGGCAGGGAAGTAGGGTGGTCACTGGAGAAGCCAGGAACAACAGTTCAGCCAGCCTGACCCTGGGGCCAGGTGGTGCTTGGATCTGGGCTGTTGGACTCTGTTTCCCACTCTTGGGGGACGGAGACCTGTGAGTGATCCTGCCTATCTGTGCTGTTAAGCACACCAACAAAACCGTCTGTGGCAAGGCCTAGTGGGCGTGAAGGCCAGGAATTGGGGACCCTGTGAGAGACTGGTCTCACAGAGACTGAGGTTCTTTTTTTTTTTTTTTTTTTTAATTTTTTATTTAAGAAAGGATTAGTGAACAAAAGCATAAGGTAGGAGGGGTACAACTCCACACAATTCCCAACACCCAATCCCCATAACCCACCCCCTCCCCTGATAGCTTTCCCATTCTCTATCCCTCTGGGAGCATGGACTCAGGGTCGTTGAGGGATGCAGAAGGTAGAAGGTCTGGCTTCTGTAATTGCTTCCCCACTGAACATGGGCGTTGACTGGTCGGTCCATACCCCCAGTCTGCCTCTCTCTTTCCCTAGTAGGGTGTGTCTCTGGGGAAGCTGAGCTCCAGGACACATTGGTGGGGTCTTCAATCCAGGGAAGCCTAGCCAGCATCCTGGTGGCATCTGGAACCTGGTGATTGAAAAGAGAGTTAACATATGAAGCCAAACAATTTGTTGAGCAATCATGGATCCCAAGCTTGGAATAGTGGAGAGGAAGTGTTAGGGAGGTACTCACTGCAAACTCTAGTGTAGTCCTGCTTTCAGGTATATATTTTGCAGTAGTTTATGGATACGTGTGCACATAAGCTCTCTCTCACAGAAACTGGTGTATATCTAGGTTATGGGACTTTGTTGGAAAGTGAACTACCTGAGATGAAATTAGAGTGTACTATTAAAGGAAAGGTCTCACCCGAGTAATGAAGCTGAAGGGTTGTCATTCCACACGTGAAGTCTCTGGATACATTCTGGGGTGAAGCATGTTGAGGTAGCAATCGTTGCTTTGGTTAGTTTGTGATCGGCAGATGCAATGTTATTTGGTTTGGATTGGGAGATGCATACGGGAAAGTGGGCCCTATCCAAGGGTTCCAGGACTGGGGGAAGTAGGGGCTCTATAGTGAAGATGTGAGGTTCCTGCTGTCTTAGGGTTCAAAAAGACAATCGATAGTTAATATTATCATCACATTATTTGTTAATTGGGTTAACTTTGAAAAGTCCCTTTGTTATGGTTTCCTGGACAGTACCCAGTATCTTGTATATAGCTGTGCTATTGGAAGCTTCTAATCTACTTGGTCTAGGCTTTTGAGAGAGTCCGCATATCAAATACATAGCCTATATATTAAAAAGATTCAGTTTGTCTTTTGAGAAACTTTGAGACATACAATTGATTTCCCCCTCTCATATTAATTAACTACTGATTTATATGTCTACATTTTGCTAGGAGTGTACATAAACACCATTCCCACCACCAAAGGACTGTGACCCATCCCTCCCGCCCACTTCCACCCACCACTGGCCCAGGAAGCTACATGCCTACCCCTCACCACTGGGTTTTTACTTTGGTGCCCTACTGAGACTGAGGTTCTTATCACTGAACTGTCAGGAAGCTCCAGGGAAACAGGGAGGCAGAGTCTTCTGTCTCTTCAACTGACAGCATCTACAATGATAGCTGAGGTAAAGGAGATGCTCCAATGATGGCACAGGGCTGCTGCTCACAAGTGCCCGCCCCCTTAGCTGTGTCTCCTCCCCCTCCCCACATACACATTTATCACTGCCCACTGCCTATATTAGCATCCCAAACTGTGGAAGGCCTCACAGCCACCATTTCTGCTGTGTCCCTCGAATGTGCATTTGAAATTACAAAACAAACAGATGAAGATCTAGAATGCCTTTACTGGGGGCTGGTGGTGGCACACCCACTTGAGCACACAGGATACCATGTGCAAGGATCCAGGTTCGAATCCCTGCTCCCCACCAGCAGGGTGGAAGCTTCACCACAAACAATGAAGCAAGTCTACAGGTGTCTACCTTTCCCTTTCACTCTCTCTTTCCCTCCTGTCGCAGTTTCTTTTTATCCTATTCAAGCCGGGGCGGGTGGGGGGGGGAATGTCAGGCCTTAAGCCGGCTCCCCCCTCTATGCTCCATTGCTGATAGTATGGCCTATTTACATAGTCAATGTTTTGCCTGAAAGATCCCCACATTTGATCTATCTTCTTTCTACCTCGAGACCCGCTCTGCCTGCAGGGTATTAATTAATCTCACCAGTTAAAACCTTTGCAACAGTTGCTAAGGGAGTTTCTACCATTAGCTCACTCTTTTTCTCCACCCCCTTTCCTAGCCATTTCCTTTTCCAACTTGCCACTTCCAGTTCTAATATATAAAAGCCTTGTCTCTGATCAATAAAGACACATTGCGTTCTGCTCTGCCATGAGTGCCTGGTCTCTCTCCCTCGTCGCTGAGTAAGCAGCAGCCCAGGTTGGCTCCAGTTGAGTTCTCTCCAACCCAGAGAGCACGTGCCCGGAAAGAAACACCCTCATGCTAGCCCGGCAGAAAAAAAAAAAAAAACACACTGGTGGCATTTTTTTTTTAATAGCTTTATTTACTTTGACAACTGTAGTTTCTTTCTCTCCTTTGTTTACTTTTTAGGTGGTGACAGAGAAGCAGAGAGGGAGAGAGTGAAAGAGACCACAGACCAAAGCTTCTTTTAATGTGCTGGGTGCTTGTCTTGAATCAGAGCCATGTGCATAGCAAAGCAGTGCACTAAGTGAGCTATTCTGCGAGACCACAACTCTAGTTTTTTAAAAAGTTACATATTTATTTATTTATTTATGAGACAGGAGAGAGACAGAGAGAGAGAGAACCAGAACATCACTCTGGCATATGCAATGCAAGGGATCAAACTCAGGGCCTCAAGCTTGAGAGTTCAAGGCTTGATCCACGGGGCCATCTTAGAGGCTGGAATCCACTTTTGAGTTCTGCTCAGGAACACTCGCTGCAGAGCCCTGAGTCCTGGCTCCATACTCCGGGCCCCCAGGCTCCAGATGACTCTTTTCATTAGGAACCCTGGACGGTTGGACCTTTGGTCCATTCCCATCAATTTTCTGGTATGGAGAAAGTTAAAGAAAAGTTAAAAACTCAGTATTTCTTAATGTCCCCTTCTTGCTGTCCCCAACAGGGTGTCACATACCTTGTTTTGTGACCTATAATACTCATTTACCACATACTGGTATTTGGGCTGATCAAGACCAAAGAAGAATGCAAATCGTTCCCCAAGGGATTCGCATGCTAAAAGAAAGAATAAATACTTTAGCAACAATGAACCCTGACCTAATGTTTTGAGTTAGTGGAGGTGTTCTTTTACTCCACTTAAAATACTGAATAAAAGGTTTCAGTTGCTCTGGATTCAAACAATTAGGACACAAAGGAAGTTTGCTCACACTTCTGTTGTTCCATGGGGTCACGTCTACGCTGCACTGTCCAGAGGAGACTATATCAGGAGAGGGCTTCATATTGTTTATGTTAATATAGGCTAGGGAAGTGGACTCAGGGTGTGTGTGTGTGTGCGCACACACGCTACTTGCTGAGTGGCCACCTGGATCCAAGTTTTATTTCTTCTTTCTTTCTTTCTTTTTTGCCTCCAAGGCCATCGCTGGGACTTGGTGCCTGCACACAAATCTACTGCTCCCGGAGGCCATCCTTTCCCTTTTGGTTGCCCTTGTTTAACGTTGTTGTTGTAATTGTGTTGTCACTGCTGTTGTCGTTGTTGGATAGGACAGAGAGAAATGGAGAGAGGAGGGGAAGACAGAGAGGGGGAGAAAATGATAGACACCTGCACACCTGCTTTACCACCTGTGAAGCGCCCCCCCCCGCAGGTGGGGAGCCAGGAGCTCAAACCAGGATCCTTACACGACCCTTACACTTCGTGCCATGTGCGCTTAACCCGCTGAGCCACCACCCAGCCCCCACCAAGTTTTCATTTTTTATTTAGAGAGGAGAGACACCAAAACACTGTTCCACCAACCATGGAACTGCCCGTAATCCTGTTCATGATGAACCCAGGTGGTGCAGGAACTCAAACCCAGGGTTTCCCGGATGCTAAGAATCACTCTTTATTTTTTATTTTTTTAATATTTATTCATTCCCTTTTGTTGCCCTTCTTGTTTTATTGTTGTAACTATTATTGTTGTTGTTGGGTAGGACAGAAAGAAGTGGAAAGAGGAAGGGAAGACAGAGAGGGGAGAGAAAGACAGACACCTGCAGACCTGCTTCACTCCCAATGAAGCGACTCCCCTGCAGGTGGGGAGCCGGGGGCTCAAATCAGGATCCTTCCTCCAGTCCTGGTGCTTTGTGCCACCTGCGCTTAACCCGCTGTGCTACCGCCCGACTCCCCACTCTTTATTTTTTTAATTACCATCAGGGTTGTCTCTGGGATTGGGTGCCAGCACTACAAATTCACTATTCCCAATGGCAGAGAGAAATTGAGAAGGAAGAGGAGATAGAAATGGAGAGAAAGATAGACACCTGCAGACCTGCTTCACCGCTCGTGAAGCACCCCCCCCCCACCCCGCGCAGGTGGGGAGCCGGCACTGAAACCCGAGTTCCTGAACTTGATATGTACGCTTCACTGGGTATGCCACTGCCTGGCCCGGGAAATCACTGTCTACATCTCCAGTCCTCTTGGATTACTTCTTAGCAGGCACAGCATGGGTCCTGAGGGATCAGAATAGATGCCACCTACATCACTGGCCATCAGTGTGCGTCTACTTGAGATTATAAAGTTGCTACCACAAGTTGGAGAACTGTGACAGCATGGGTATGAAGATGTAAGATTCTCTGCCTTTACCAGGGTTCAAGCACAGATCTAAACAAAAGGTGAAGTGACCACCTTTTCCTGGAGGGTTATTCACATCTTTGGATGTTCCATCCGAGGCTATTTTATAGAGTCTATATTTAGGAGGCGGGGGACAAGGAGAGTGGTGGTACTTACCAGACACCGAGCTGCTTGCTAGCTGCCCTGCCCAGAACCACAGGTAGGATCCCCATGAAAGTTGACACTGGAAAACCAACAGAGAAACAGACATGAAATCAAGTTAACCAGTAGCAGGATTGATCACTGTGAAGTCTTTCATGTAGAGTTTTCAAAATGCTTTCCTATGCCTTCCATTTTCTTTCATTTCTTCCTTTTTTTATATTTATTTATTTTCCTTTTTGTTGCCCTTGTTGCTTATTATTGTTGTAGTTATGGGATGCATTGGATCGACCTTCTCGTGGTGCATCCCGTGAGGACCCATTCATTGGGGAAACTGACGATCCTTCCTAGCCGACTGAATCCACATGGATCCCAGTCACTTTCAAAGCCAGCAACAAGCAGCTCCTGACAGCTTTCAACCTGACCTGTTGACTGGCTACGGAAGAAGGGCAAACGCTAGAAGAAGAAGTAGTTGTAGTTATTTGTTGTTGTTATTGAGAGAGAAGGGAAGACAGAGAGGGGGAGAGAAAGACAGACACCAGCAGACTGGCTTCACTGCCTGTGAAGCGACTCCCCTGCAGGTGGGGAGCCAGGGGCTCGAACCGGGATCCTTAGTCGGTCCATGCAGTTAGAGCCACCTGCACTTAACCTATGGCACTACTGCCTGACTCCCCTTTAAAAAAAAAAAACTATGTGTATTGAGATAGAAACAGCCAGAAATTGAGAGGGGAGGGGGAGATAGAGAGGAAGAGAAACAGACACATGGACACATGCAGCACTGCTTCACCACTTGAGAAGCTTTCTCCATGCAGGTGGGGACAAGAGGTTTGAACCCGGGTCCTTGCACATTGTAATATGTGCGTTCAACCAGGTGCACCACCGCCACCCCTGCCTTCTATTGTCTCTCTCCTAGATGAGAGCTTAGGTTGCCAAAAGTATGAATTGACTACACATCGAGCTAGAATGCAAACCAGGGAGAACAAGACATTGGCTTAAAAAGTCTGATCTGCAAACCTTGCTGAGTTAATGCTCACTCACGTGGCCTTCTTGCTCACTAAATAGGTGCTAAACTTACTGGGTCTAGTGCTGGATTCCTCTGCTCTTCCTCTTCCTCCTCTTCAGTGCTGTATTGTTCTTCCAAGGTGTCACCGTTAGCAAAGTGAATAATCTTTTTAGGAGTAGTCCTGGAAGATCCACATTCTTCTTGCTGCTGGGAAATGTCTTTTTCCATAAGGAAACAAGACAACTGCTCATTTAAACACCAGGTGGGTTGTTCAGGGGAGCTGCTGGCCTATGAAGGTGGCTGGTATGGTGAGCAGGGATTTGAACATGGGTCCTTGTGCTTGGTACAGTAGGCCGTCTGGGTCCTTCCTTACTCCTTATGAATCATGACTCCTGCAATGCTGGGAATAAGGACTATCATGCTCAATCATTTCACAAAGTACTGAGTGGCAACATATGCAACGCTTAAGCATACAGGCTTTGCACAAATGCGAGAAGGTTTTTGTCCAAATAAAGGATTTGTTTTCAGATTATGTGAACAGCCGTTGAAATTTAATATGTTTTAAAAAGCTAAATTATAATCTAGACAGCAGTGGAGTTAGGCCAGTGGCATCACACAAGACTTGCATGCAAGAGGTCCCAGGTTCAGTCCACGGCACCACTAATAACCAAAGCTGAAAATTCCTTTATTTCAAAATATACAGACACACACAAAATTTGAATGTTTTATTATTATGGCCATAGATTTACATTATCAAATAAACTCAGGAAAAGATAGTCAGTGTTATTAGTCATTAGGAAAGGCAAATTGAACCATACTAAGATAACTGTACTCACTAGAAGACTAAAATTAAAAAAGACTGATAATACCACGTAATGAGAAAGAAATTAAACTAAAAAAAGGCTACAGGGAATCAATCAGTCAGGAGGGTGGGGGAGACAGCATAATGGTTATGCAAAAGGACTTTCATGCCTGAGGCACCAAAGTCTCAGGTTCAGTCCCAACCCCACTCCCAGGATCACAGTGGTGTCTTTCTCTCTCTCTCTCTCTCTCTGTCTCTCTCTCTCTCTCTCTTTCTCTCTCCCTCTCCCTCCCTCCCTTCCTCCTTCCCTTTCCCTCCCATTCTCCCGCTCTTCCACTCTCATTAATATACACATAAACACATAAACACACCTCAGCGAGGAACAGTTACCATTTCTAACCCCAAAGACCAACACAAAATGAATAAATACTTAAATTTCCTGTTTCCAACACTGGCAATCTAGCATTCATAGCACTTTCACAAAAGTAAAGAGTACTTGTCGTGAGAAATAAAGCACAAGACGGAACCTGTTTTCAAACTGCAACTCACCTACATAATCTCTTCCTTTTTCTCCTCGTGCCTCAGCTGGGGTCGTGTTTGGTTTTAACTGTGGTGCAAAACTTGGTGCTAGAAGGTGTGTGGTAGGCGACTCACTGAAACCAGGCTGAGGCTGCAGAGAGCTGCTGGGTCTGCTGACGTGGAGTATTCTCTTGGGAGCCTTGCATGTTTGAATTGGGACATGTTTGCGTTGTGGGAAGGTCAGTTATAGTTACATATTCAGCCAGAAGTGAGCCCAGCCACTCCCAAACTAGTCTTCCTTTTAGAGTCTTTGGGGGTAGGAGAGGTTTCTAAGAAATTCCCAGACCAGGCTACATTCCAAACGACTTAAGTGACAGCCTTGGAGGACATGGGCATCTGTGTTTTTTCAAAGACCGACTCAATTATTTACTTATCTATGAGAGAGAGAGAGAGAGAGAGAACCAGAACATCACTCTATTACATTCATACTTGACACCTCACCACCTGTGCCACCTCCCAAACTGTATTATTTATTTATTTACTTACTTATTATTGTTGTTAATTTTTTATAATTTTTTGTATCTATTTTCCCTTTTGTTGCCCTTATTTGTTTATTGTTGTTGTACTTATTGTTGTCATCGTTGTTAGATAGGACAGAGAGAAATGGAGAGAGGAGGGGAAGACAGAGAGGGGGAGAGAAAGACAGACACCTGCAGACCTGCTTCACCACCTGTGAAGCAACTGCCCTGCAGGTGGGGAGCCAGAGGCTCGAACCAGGATCCTTACGCTGGTCCTTGCATTTTGCGCCATGTGCACTTAACCCACTGCGCTACCGCCCAACTCCCTGTTGTTAATTTTTATTGCCACCAGGGTTCTCTCTGGGAGAGAAATGCTCCTGGTGGCCATTTATTCCTCCCCCTCCCCTTTCCATTTTATTAGACAAGACAGAATTGAGAGAGGAGGGGGAGATAGATAGATAGATAGATAGATAGATAGAGGACAGGGTTAGATAGCATAATGGCCATGCAAAGAGACTCTCATTCTAAGGTTCCAAAGTCCCAGATTCAATCCTCAGAGCCATCATAAACCAGAACTGAGCAGTGCTCTGTAAAAAATAATAATAATAATGAAAACATGCAGACCTGCTTCAACATTCATGAAGCGTCCCCGCTGCAGGTAGAGAGCAGGGGGCTTGAACCCAGGTCCTTGCACAATATAACATGTGTGCTTAACTGGGTTCACCACTGCCTAGCCCTTTTATTTTTTTAATTTTTAATCTGTCTGGTTAATTCCAATATCCAAGTTTGGGGACCAGGACCCCAAGAAAAGTAGAAAACACACAACTTCTAAATGAAAATGAGTTGTGTGGTTCAGTGACTCTCGGTAATTTGCTGTGTCTCAGGAAGCTGTGTTCTGGTTCGAGCTAGGATGTTGTGTCTGTTGTTTTTCTTTCTTTAAAAAATTTCTTTATTTAAAACTGAGCAAGAGGGGGGAGGGAGTCAGAGAGAGAGAGAAGCAGACTATCATTCTGTTACATGAAGCACTGGAGATCAGCGTGGGAGCTCATGCCTGCAAATTCACTGCTTTAACCATTGTACACTTCCCAGGCTACTTGTCTGGCTTATTTATTATCCCCTCCACCAGTGTTGCTTCTTATTTCGCTTTCTAACCCTCCTCTCTGCCCCACCTCAAGCTAAAAAGTTTAAGTTTCAAATTTAAAATTATGGCTGACAGTCTTGTTATTGTTAATTTATGCATCTGAAAACCATCTCCCAACTTTAACGTTTCCAGATGAAATCAAATACTGAGACACGTACCCCTTCCTCCCTATTTGCTCACCCTATTACACGTTCTGAGTAAAATGCTAATATCAGGGCCAGGCAGTGGAGCACCTGGTTAAGCACACACATTACAGAGCATAAGGAGCCAGGTTCAAGCCCCTGGTCCCCACCTGAGAGATGAGAGCCTCAAGAATAAAAGTTGTTTTTGCATAACCTTAAAAGCTGTCTCCCAGCCCACCGTAGGCTTTTAAAATCGGAGGGTCCTCAGGAAGGGGAAGAAAGTGGGAGACTGGGGATTTAATGTTTTTCCGCCACCTAGTGGACACTTTAGGTTGTGCAACACAAGTTTCATTGCAATGACAATGCCTGGTCATACTGAGGAGCACTCAAGGCAGAACTTTTTTTTTTCTTTTTTTAATGAAAACTGCAGGGCCCCTTTTATGCCTGGGCACCAAAGGTCCCAGGTTCAATCCGCAACACCTCTATAAGCCAGAGCTGAGCAGTGCTCTGGTAAAATAATAAATAAATACAATAAATAGAAAACTCTTCAGGAGCTAGGTGATAGTGTAGTGGATTGAGCAGCCATGGCACGAAGTGCAAGGATCCTGGTTCCAGCCCCCGGCTCCCCACCTGCAGGGTGGTCGCTTCACAAGCAGTGAAGCAGGTCTGCAGGTGTCTGTCTTTCTCTCCCGCTCTCTGTCTTCCCTTCCTCTCTCCATTTCTCTCTGTACTGTCCAACAACAACAGTAGTGGTAACAAGGATAACAGAATAGGGAAAGGTGGCCTCCAGGTGCAGTGGATTCGTAGTGAAGGCACCAAGTCTCAGTGATAACCCAGGAGGCAAAAAAAAAAAAAGGAAGGAAGGAAGGAAGGAAGGAAGGAAGGAAGGAAGGAAGGAAGGAAGGAGGGAAGGAGGGAAGGAGGGAAGGAAGGAAACTGCAGGACTATTGCCACTTCATGCCACATATCTCAGCATTTTGCAGTCAATCTCATAACTTGCTCTGCACTTCAGTTTAGTTCCTGGAAGGCCGTCTACTTTTTCTTTCCCAAGAACCCCAAGACTCTGGGACTGGGCCGTAGAGCACCTGGCTGGGCACACACATTACCATGCTCCAGGGCCTGGGTTCAAGTCTCTGCACCCCACCTACAGAGAGGACCACTTCACAAGTAGTGAAACAGGGCTGCAGGTGTCTCTTTTTGCTCTCTCCCTCTCTATGTCCCCCTCCCCTCTCAATTGCTTTCTCTCTGTCCTATCAAATAAGATAGAAAGAAAAAAGAAGAGGAGAAAGAGAAGAAAATGGCCACCAGAGGTGGTAGATTCATATCATGGGCACTGAGCCCCAGTGATCACCCTGGTGGTAATAAAAATAAAAAATAAAACTCCGTGACTAGGTTATCAAGGGATCAAGAGTCATTCCTAAACAAGTAAATAATGGAATTAACAGACACATAATTTCTCTGACACTTCAGCACTGGAGTAACCCTGGGCTGTACCTTGATCATCTCAAATAGTATCTACACATACTTTAAAATATTTGGTTAATTGTTTTAACCAGAGCACTGCTCAACCCTGGCTTATGGATTGAACCCAGGACCTTGAAGGTTTCAGGTATCAAAATCTGTTGTGCAACTTCGGTCGCTACCTCCCTGGCCCTGTAACATTTCATATCCAGCATTTTTATCTCTGGGTCAGTCTTGACCTCAGCATCTCAGCTCAGCTGTCTTACTTGATGTAGTCTCTGGGACATCTAATTGGATCTTTTTTATTAGTGATTTAATAATGGTTGACAAGATTGTGGGATAAGAGGGGTACAGTTCCATACAGTTCCCACCACCAGAGTTCCATGTCCCACCCCCTCCATTGGAAATTTCCCTATTCTTTGTCCCTCTATGGACCAAAAAATTTTATGGGGTGCAGAAGGTGGGAGGTATGGCTATTGTAATTGCTTCTCTGCTGGATGGGTCTTTAAAAAAAAAAAGACTATTGTTTTTATTTATTTGATAGAGACACAGAGAAACTGAGATGGGAAGTGGGAGATAGAGACAGTTAAATACAGACACCTGCCACACTGCTTCACCACTCATGAAGCTTCCTCCCTCACAGGTGGGGACGAGGGCTTGAACCTGGGTCCTTATGCATGGTAATATGAGTATTCAACCAGGTGTGCCTTTGCCCAGTCCCTCTAATTGGATCTTAGTTTTTTTTAAATTTTCCCTTTTGTTGCCCTTGTTTTTCATTGTTGTGGTGGTGATTATTGTTGTCGTTGTTAGATAGGACAGAGAGAAATGGAGAGAGGAGGGGAAGACAGAGAGGGGGAGAGAAAGACAGACACCTGCAGACCTGCTTCACTGCCTGTGAAGCAATTCCCCTGCAGGTGGGAGCCAGGGGCTTGAACCGGGATCCTTTCGCCGGTCCTTGAGCTTTGTGCCATGTGTGCTTAACCCACTGAGCTACTGCCCGACTCCCCAATTGGATCTTAATCTCTATCTCCCCATCTCTGCTCAGGCTTCAACATACTCTCCTCCTTCCTGTGGCCCCTAACACACACACACACACACACACACACCCATCAGCCACTCTAACAATCTCTCTTTTCAATAAATAAATGGCAACTTCATTCCAAAAAAATACTGCTGTCATTCTTGACGCCTCTTTAATCACATCTCACCTCCAGTCCATTACAAAGTCACTCTCAATATTTCTGGCATCCTCATATTGCCATCCCACTGATGTGCTAGGTCATTATATCTCACCTAGGTTTCTGCTGTGGCCTCACAATTGGCTCCTATGGGCTGTACTCAAAAGCAGCCAGAAGTGTTGGGCAGTGGCGTACCAGGTAGAGTGCCCAGGTTACCAGAAGCAGCTAGAGCTGTTTTATCCCAAATCAGAGCATGTCATCTCTCTGCCTAAAACGACCCCGGAGGGTTCCACCTCCACATAGCAAAAACCTCAGCCCTTGCCATGGCCTGCGAAGGTGTCCATCTGTCTCTGATCTTTTTCTTGCTCTTTGTCCTGACTCCCTAACCACAATGGCTCCTGCTGTCCTTCCCTGAAAAAGCAGCGCTGTCTGCAGGGTCCTTTGTGCAGCCTGGCTTCCAGACTAATTTTTTTTCAGACTTTTTTTTTATTTCTGATTTAATAATGATTAGCAAGATTGTAAGATAACAAGGGTACAATTCCATACAGTTCCCACCATCAGAGTTCTGTATCCCATCCCCTCCACTGGAAACTTCCCTATTCTTTATCCCTCTGGGAGTATGGACCAAAATTCTTCATGGGGTACAGAAGGTGGGAGGTCTGGCTTCTGTAATTACTTCTCTGCTAAGCACTGACAGGTGGATCCATACCCCCAGCCTGTTTCAATCTTTCCCTAGTGGGGCAGGGCTCTGGAGAGGTGGGGTTCCAGGACACATTGATGAGGTCATCTGCCCAGGGAAGTCAGGATGGTGTCGAGGTAGCAGCTGCAACTTGGTGGCTGAAAGGTGACAAGATAAAAAGCAGAACAACAGGCGGTAGCGCAGCAGGTTAAGCACGCGTGGCGCAAAGCTCAAGGACCAGCAAGGATCCTGGTTCGGGCCCCCGGCTCTCCACCTGCAGGGGAGTCACTTCACAGGCAGTGAAGCAGGTCTGCAGGTGTCTGTCTTTCTCTCCCCCTCTCTGTCTTCCCCTCCTCTCTCCATTTCTCTCTGTCCTATCACAACGACAACAACAATAACTACAACAACAATGAAAAACAAGGACAACAAAAGAGAAAATAAATAAAAAATATTTTTTAAAAAAGCAGAACAAATTGTTTAATAAACAGGAAACCAAAGGTAAGATTAGAACAGATGGGGGTAGGGCGGTAGCGCAGCAGGTTAAGCGCACGTGGTACAAAGCGCAAGGACCAGCGTAAGCATCCCAGTTCAAGCCCCCGGTTCCCCACCTGCAGGGGAGTCGCTTCACAGGCGGTAAAGCAGGTCTGCAGGTGTCTGTCTTTCTCTCCCCTCTGTCTTCCCCATCTCTCTCAATTTCTCTCTGTCCTATCCAACAACGAAAAACATCAACAATAATAACCACAACAAGGCTACAACAACAAGGGCGACAAAAGGGGGGAATAAAATGGCCTCCAGGAGCACTGGATTCATGGTGCAGGCACCGAGCCCCAGCAATAACCCTGGAGGCAAAAAGAAAAAGAAAAAACAGAGCAGATGAAATTAGGCGACTTTGTGTGGGAAGAAGCTAGGAAGTCTATGTTAAGTCTAAGTATGTTCTAAGGGGCTCATGACTTTAGTAATTTTTGCCTGAGCCTGATAGTTAACATGCAGGTGGATTAAAAATATTGTCTCAGAAGATGGTGTCAGAGTTGAGACTAGGGCTAGAAGGCTGGATGAGGGAAGAGAGTGGTTTTCAAACATGAGAGACACATATAAATACCACTGACTGTTCATCCCATCAATCAGAGCTCAGGCAAACGTATTCCTATTATTAGGAGCCTGTGTGACCTGTCCCTGCCACCGAGCTCACAGTCCATCGCCACAGCTGGGAACATTCTAGGCTGCGCTCATTTCAGGACCAGTCTTCCTCCAGTGGCTCTTCCCAGAGACTTTGTTCTGTCACCACCTTTAGGCCTTGCAGATGGTCAAGGAGGGCTGAATCCTTAGTGAGTTCACCGAGCATAAAACAGCTGGTGCAAACGTGAAGTCATTTTAAAGGCTCCTGTTAAGAATCCTTATTGTGCTTTTTACTAAATCTGTTGCTGATTTAATCAATGTGAAAATACTTATTAAAATTTAACACCTGTCTGGTTGTGTTACTCTTCTACCAGCGAGAGGCAGGAGCAGATATGGGCCTTTGTTCATCCTAGTTTGCTGCCTGAAATGGTGGCCAGAGCTGGCTCATGCTTGGGGTACATAAAGGTAAAACCCCAGGTGAAGCTAGCAAATAGCTATGCAAAAGGACTTTCATGACTGAAGCTCCCAAGTCTCTGGTTCAATCCCCCACACGTCACGCCATACTGAGCAGTGCTCTGGGTTTTTTTTTTTTTTTTTTATAAAGAAGGTATCTTGTTTCTTATTAGAATAAATTGCTCACCTTCCCTATTACAGACATCTTTTTTAAATTTATAAAATGGAAACACTGACAAGACCATAGGATAAGAGGGCTACAATTCTGACCACTAGAGCTCCGAATCCCATCCCCTCCCCTGACAGCTTTCCTATTCTTTATCCCTCTGGGAGCATGGACCCAGGGTCATTGTGGGATGCAGGTGGAAGGTCTGGCTTCTGTAATTGCTTCCCCGCTGAACATGGCGTTGACAGGCCGGTCCATACTCCCAGTCTGCCTCTCTCTTTCCCTAGTGGGGCAGGGCTCTGGGGAAGCGGGGCTCCAGGACACATTGGTGGAGCCGTCTGTCCAGGGAAGTCTGGTTGGCATCATGGTAGCATCTGGAACCTGGTGGCTGAAAAAGAGTTAACATACAAAGCAGAACAAATTGTTGACTAATCATGAACCTAAAGGCTGGAATATTGCAGATGAAAATTTGGGGTCTCTGTTTTGGAAATAGCTAGTAGGCTTATTTTAGTTATATTCCAAAGGGCCCATGACTTTCCTAGTTTTTGCCTGAGCCTGACATCTGATACGGAGGTGGACCCAGGTTATTGTCTGGGGAGATGATGTCATGGCTGGAAAAAGGGCTAGAAAGCCAGAACAGGGAAAAAGAGTAGCTCCCAAACATGGGAAAAGTGTATAAACATTGTTGACTTTTTTTTTTTTTTTTTTTTTTTACCAGAGCACTGTTCAGCTCTGGCTTATGGTGGTGCGGGAGATTGAACCTAGGACTTTGAAGCCTCAGGCATGGGAGTCTGTTTGCATAACCATTATGCTGTCTACCCCTGCCTTGACTGTAATTTTTTTGAGGCCAGGTGGTGGCGCACCTGGTTAAGCACTCACATTACAATGCATAAGGACGCAGGTTCAAGTCCCTGGCTCCCATCTTCGGGAGGTTAAGCTTCATGAGTAGTCGAACAGTGCAGCAGGCTGTGTCTCTCTTTTCCTATCTCCCTCTTCCCTCTCAGTTTCTTTTTATTTTTTTTTAAATTTTACTTATTTACTGAGAAAGATAGGAGAAAGAACCAGACATCACTCTGGTACATGTGCTGCCAGGGATTGAACTCAGGACCTCCTGCTTGAAAGTCTAGTGCCTTAGCTACTGCGCCACCTCCTGGACCACCCATCTCAATTTCTGTCTCTATCCAATGATAAAAAAGTAAAATGTGTCAAAAATAAAATCCCAAGGCTAGGAGGTGGCACACAAGGTTCAGTGCATGTTAACATGTACAAGGACCCTGGTTCAAGCTCCCAACCCCAGCTGTGGGGGAGAAAGCTTCATGAGTGGTGAGACAGTGCAGCAGACGTCTCTATCTCCCTACTCTTCACCTGTCAATACCCAGTAAATAATAAAGTAGTCCTGTAGGTGGCACAGCAGATAAAGCACTGGACTCTCAAGCAGGAGTTCAATCTCCAGCACACCACAGGGCATGTACCAGTGATAGCTGGTTCTTTTTTTTTTTTTTAACTTTATTCCCTTTTGCTGCCCTTGTTTATCATCGTTGTTATTGCTGTCGTTGTTGAATAGGACAGAGAGAAATGGAGAGGAGGGGAAGACAGAAGGGGAAAGATAGACATCTGCAGACCTGCTTCACCACCTGTGAGGTGACCCCCCTGCAGGTGAGGAGCCTGGGGCTCGAAGCGGGACCCTGATGTCAATCCTTATGCTTTGCGCCATGTGTGCTTAACCCACTGTACCACCGCCCGGCTCCCCTCTCTCTCTCTCTCTTATTTGGATAAGACTGAGAGAAATTGAGAGAGGATGAGATAGGGAGGGAGAAAGACAAGAGACTCCTGCATACCTACTTCAATGATTCAAGCGACCCCTCTGCAGGTGGGGAGCTGGGGGCTTTAACCTGGATCCTTGAGCTTTGAACTGTGTGAGCTTCACACGGTGTGCCACCGCCCAGCCCCCATCTGTTTCTCTCTTCCTATCTCATTAATAAATTAAAAAATATATGAAAACAGTGTTAACATTGAAATCCCAATGCAGTTTTAAGTAAAGTTACTTTTATTTTCATAAATAATTCATTATGCAAACAACAGCAGGATGTTAGTTCATTCCTGATTTAAAATAAACATGGAATGTATGTAGTAACCAGTGACCTTTCTCTAGATTTGTTAACCCCCAATCTCCCAACACCATTTCAAAGATTTTATATATATATATATATATGATATTTTAGTCACAAGAGTCATCTTTGATGAGTCACAGAGTATTTATTATGTGCTTATGTCAAAGCTGTCAATGACTGGTTAAAAGCAATTACCAGTATTGACTGCATATTACAAAGCACTGAGCTTACTGTAAGCTTTCATTCCAGATATGGTAGTGGGAAGTGTAAAAATGTAGAGGTGAAAACTTCTATGTGACCAGGCTCATGGGCACAGGTGCCTAAGGTAGGTAGGTCCCCCAAGTGGACAGAAATAAACAGGCATCAATGCTGTTTAAAGGCTGGTCAGCAGAGGCATACAGCAGACTGAAAGACAGCTCATGTTTTTAGTTATGTATCACACAAAATACAGTGAAATTTAAGACTTTATTTTTCTGTAGACAGCAAAATGTTACCACTCCACTAACTCTGGCAACTGTGGATTAAAATATACTGCAAGCAGTGATTAAATCAACATTTTCATATATTAAAAAAAAAAATCTCACTGATACTATGCAACATTTTTAAAAGTGTCAACGATGACTTGTCATCACCTACTTGATTACAGACTGATTCTGATATGCAGTCTACTTATTCTCCATGATCAAAGCTTACTCCTAGAGTTCAATACTTTATGTAGGTTTTCCTCACAGGGTCGCTGTGTGGATCCAATGATTCATTAAGTGCTCAGCACAGTTAACTCTCAACATAGACTATTATGACTTCTAATAAGTGAACCGACCAGTCAGTCACCTCTAATAGGAAAACTAGTTAATGCCTCAGGAGGTAATCAAAAGATAATCCTACAGTCGTTTTACGTTTGTTAAAGTACTACATAAATCCACTATTCCCCAAGTTTATATATATATGCTAAGCTAAGCTAAGCTTCAAGTATTTCAAGCTATCTTTAAGATCAGACTATGTTTGCTCTCTTAAGTTTTTGCTCTGGAATCTGGCCTCAAACAATACAGCTCTGTGAAGTTATGCCGATGACAAAACTGTATGAAAACAACATATATAGAAGGTTGACAAATGCATTTACTGTAACTTCTGTGACAAAGAAGTCAATTGCCAGTGTAATTCAGGACAACTTATCTCTTTTAGGTTACAGGTATTTTAATTTACATGTGATTCTTTGGTTTCTACAAAAGCATTTCATTCTGTTTATTCTCCTGTAGAAACACCAAGAGCTGTGTCCTTAAAAATAAATAGAAAAGTACTTGTAAAAAAAAAATCTTTGTAGGTTTACTGAGACTGAAATGAAGTGTAGAACTACTAAGAGTAAGTTCTTGAATAGTCTTGATATACCTGTGATTGAGCTTAATTATGTATTCTAACATATCTAAGGGATCTGTTATGAAGATTTTATCTTTCATTGTAAATGCTTTTTTCACCAGAAAAGACAACAAAACATGACAAGTTTGCCACAATCCTGGCATCTAACAAGAAGAAGAATAAATGCCCTTTGTGAAGACAGAAAAACGTAACTGTGGGCTGCGGAGATAGCAGAATGGTTCTGCAAAAGACTTTCATACCTAAGTTCGTTCCTGGGTTCAATCTCACCATCAGCCAGAGCTGAGCAGTGCTCTGGTCTCTTGTTCTCTCTCTAGACCTTTTTTCTCATTAAGATAAATAAGATATTTTAAAAAAGAAAAACAGACTCTATTATCCTAAAGACATTACTATCTAGTGTTTGAAAGGGGAAAAAAAAAAGACAAGTCGCCACCACCCCCAACCCCATGCCAATGCCGATATGCCCTTCAGAGGCCCAATGAACTCTTGCCCGTGTTGTCCTGAATATCTGGAATATCTCCACTATCCAGGAAATGAAGAGTAAGCTGAAGGCAGACTCCCACTGAATGCACCAAGTCACCCCGTAGGCTTCAGAGAGACCATCCAAGAGAGGGCAGGTGGTGTTCCCGGGCCGACGCCGCCATCTCGCCTCTCCCAGCAGAGACAGCAGTGACCATCTAGGAGACGGTGCAGCCAGTGTCCTTCTGAGGTTTGACATCTGGCTCTTTCATAGGTTTCACTGCTTCTTCTGCTTTGGGTTTGGCCTAGAGAGAAAGGGGGGAAAATGCAGTGTGAGTTCATACACTGAGACACAGCAAACTCATACTGGCTTCCTTTCCATTTACTCAGCACTGAGGTTAACAAAGCCGTCAAAAGATTAACAACGCCTTAGGTGCTTGCATCTAAGCCAGGGAAGATAAAAGCCCAGGTGGCAGGGAAGTCAGAGGAATGACTCTTGCTTGCTCTGGGCCAGGAGAGGGATGGAGCTAATATAGAACAGTAAATCTGAAATAACTTACGATAGTCATGAGGCAGCTTATAAGGCATTATTTGAAAGACTAAACAGGATATAAAGACGGTCATGCTAAGAAAAAATGGTTGCAGTGTGGGCTGGAAATTATCTCTTGAAGGGCCGGTTAAGTGCACGCACTACAGTGTGCACAGACCTGGGTTCAAGCCCCTGGTCTCCACCTTCACAAGTGGTGAAGCAGAGCTGCAGGTGTCTCTGTCTCTCTCCTCTCTATCTTCTTTCCTCCTCCTCTCACTTTGTCTCTATCCAATAATAAATAAAAATCTTTAAAAAAAAACTATTAGAAAAAACAAATTATCTTGCTCTTAGATGGTTTCATAAAATGTCGAAATGGTCAAATCCTCAAACATCCTGTATGATGCTAGATCAAAGGAAGAGTAATGCCATAACAATACAAACAATGGTGAACCAGTTTTTGATTCTCTTCCCACACTCTTCTCAAAGGAAAGACTAAGACATTGTCAGAAGGTAAGATAGAATGTTAAAAATATCAGTTAGTTATGTAGAGAACCAGAAGATAACTTAAGGCATAGAGACCTTACCTCTGAGAGTTCTAGAGCAATTAGATAAACATGGTATCTACTTAGATAATTATTAAAGTGCTAGGTCAGAACTATCTTTTTAAATTCCAGAGTTTTATTTTTAATTTACTTATTTTTGATAGGATAAAGAGAAAGTGAGGGGGGTAGAAGGCAAAGGAGAATAAGAGGGAGAGACCTGCAACACTGCTTACCTACTGGTGAAGTCCGTCCTCCCTCTCCCCTCAGCCCTGCAAGTTGGGATCGGGGCCTTGAACCTAGGTTCTTGCTCAGTAACGTGTGTGCTCAACCAGATAGGTACTGCCCAGTCCCTGCATTCTCTTTTTAAACTTCTGTTAACAGAAAAACAACAGACACCCAATCTCATACACTGTCATCCTTGGGTCTTCTGGTGAGATCAAAAGCTGCCAACATCTCTGGTGTCCAGTTTGTACTTGTAGGAGGAAATTCGAAAGGGACAGGTTCTACAAGGCCGTAATTTGCTTTGAGTTCTAGCTGTGGGGCTTCCGCGGGAACTTTTTGGAAGTAACTGCAATTAAAAAAAAAAAAAAAAAGCTGTTCATGTTGTCACTATTGAGTAGCTACTGTGCTCAAAGTCAGTGTAGACCATGACAGTCAGTGCTCAACTCCAGTGCGACCTGACAGAGTCTCCAGGAGCAGAAACTAAGATATTACTGAAACCTACTCAACATTTAAGCTGTGTAGTTATATATATATATATATATATTATTATTATTATCATTATTATGCTGCGGAGTTGGGGCCTTTTGCATGCACAGTGGCACTGCTCTGGGAGGCTTTTTCATTGAGACACACGCACATGCACATGTACACGCGCGCATGCGTGCGCGCGCACACACACACACACACACACACACACTCCCAAGATGCTGCAGCACCTGCCCTGTGGAGCTGGAACCCTGGCTGGCCTGCATGGCAAGGCAAATACCACACCCAGTGAGCTCTCTGCTCAACCCCCTTCCATGAACAATTACCAATTAATACTGAGCTGTACTTACATAAATCCATTTTCTCTCTGACATTTTTCTAGGGTATTTTTCACAAGACTCCCCAGTTTCCTAAAGAACAAGTGTCCTGAGGGTTTGACTGTTGGCCCAGGCCCTTTGGTTTCTCCGTATTCTTTGCATAATGCTTCTGCCTTGGCGAAATCTGCATGTGAAAGGAACATAAAGTTGAGTTGTAATTATTGGTCTCTACTAAAAAGGCTTTATGTAAGAGATGGCAGAAAATCTTACAATGCTTCACCTACTGTGATAGCAATACAAAGGATAATGTAAAGGGAAAGGGGTACTTAGAAAAAAAAACACAACTTTTTTATTGTCACCAGGATTATCGCTGGGGCTAAATGCCTGCCACACAAATCTACTGCTCCGGGCACCCTTTCCCTCCACTACCCTCTGACAGGATAGAGAGAAACTGAGAAGAGACAGGGAGATGGGGAGGGAGACAGAGAGACACCTGCAGTACTTGCCTTAGCGATCATGAAGATTGGCCCCTGCAGGTGGGGAGCCGGGGCTAGAACCGGGATCTTTACGCTGGTCCTTGTGCTTTGCGCCACCTGCACTTAACCCACTGCGCCACTGCCCGACCCCTGAGATGACTATTTCTATAGATCTGAGGTTTCTGAAACATTATTTTTTCTTTTCTCCAATTACCTCATTCATTCCCATTTCATGAAATTAGCTCAAATGTCTTCAAACTTCCTATTCCCTGTTCATGATAAAACATTTCTTTTTGGGGCCACGTGGTGGCACACCTGGTTGAACACACATATTACAGTGCACAAGGACCCAGGTTTGAGCCCCTGGTCCCCACCTGCAGGGGGAAAGCTTTGCAAGTGGTGAAGCAGGGCTGCAGGTGTCTCTCTGTCTCTCTCCCTCTCTGTCTCCCCCTACCCTCTCGATTTCTGTCTCTATCCAATAAATAAAGATAACAATAAACTTTAAAAAATAAAATAAAACAAATAACGTATTCAAAAAAAGCCATTTCTTTTTGAGGTACAGTTAATATTCTGGTAAGAATACTTACATTTTTCTGCTTCTTGGAGAGATCTAACTGCTTCTCCACACTTATCACCTGACAACAGGGTCTGGCCGTGATAGCAGTAAGCCTGATTAAAGAGAAAAAAAAAAAAGTGCTTATTCTCTCAACTGGTTGATGCTTTCAGTACTATTCTACATGTGTGTCAGCCAGTCAAATGCCTGTCCACTACTTGAAATATGGGTACAACCC
Source organism: Erinaceus europaeus (assembly GCF_950295315.1). Classification (NCBI taxonomy): domain Eukaryota; kingdom Metazoa; phylum Chordata; class Mammalia; order Eulipotyphla; family Erinaceidae; genus Erinaceus; species Erinaceus europaeus. Next base: position 7,770,769 of record NC_080180.1, on the reverse strand, counting down.
CTTACATTTCTTCACTTGAATAAGCTTTCTCATACCTGTTAGTATAAAACATGATTTTACATAGTATCCTTGAGTCAATCTCGCCTAATAACCCTGGAGTAAGAACAAGCAGTATTTGATGAAACCTGTTTTTAAAAGTTAGCACATAATGGAAAAAAAAGGAAATTACAGTGCTGAACAGAAAGGGGGGAGAAAAGCGGAGGGGACAGAAAAGTGTTGGGTTTTGAAGTTAAAAAATTAAACAGGGTTTAAAACAAATTTATCAGTCTAAAGCAAGACATGTTCCCTCTTTAAATTATCTCCATCAGGGAGTCGGGCGGTAGCGCAGGGGGTTAAGCGCATGTGGCACAAAGTGCAAGGACCAGCATAAGGATCTGGGTTCAAGCCCCAGGCTCCCCACCTGCTTTACCAGTGGTGAAGCAGATCTGCAGGTGTCTTATCTACCTCTCCCCTTGTCTTCCCCTCCACTCTCCATCCATCCAACAACAATGACATCAATAACAACAATAACTACAACAACAATAAAAAACAGAAGCAACAAAAGGGAAAATAAGCAAATATTTAAAAATAATTATCTACATCAACAGAGAGACTATGTGTAGTATCACATAAGAAATACAAGTATCAGGGGCCAGGCGGTGGTGCACCTAGTTAAGCGCACACAACATCATGTGCAAGGACCCAGGTTTAAGCCCTGGCTCCCCATCTGCAGGGAGAACACTTCACAAGTGGAGAAGAAGTACTGCAGGTGTCTCCCTCCCTCTTTCTCTATTTCTTCTTCCCTTCTCAATTTCTTTCTGTCCTATCAAATAAAAATAAATAAAAAAATTTTTAAAAATTGCCACCAAGAGTGGTGGATTCACCATGCAGGCGTGGATCCCCAGCAATAATCCTGGTGTAAATAAAATTGGGGTGAAAAAGAGAAAGAAAGAAACAAAGAAAGAAAAAGCATCTATACTCAGACCTTAAAAAAAAAAAGGGTTTTTTTGTTGTTGTTGTTGCTGTTTTAATGAGCTTGCACATCTTATGTTTATCTCTGGGTATATCAGATTGATAAGTAGCTTCCTAAAGGCGTTAGTTAATGATCTATCACCATCCCAGGGGACACAGTGTGTCATATTAAGACTGGAATTGATCGCTACCTTTTTTGATGTTCAGGCCAAACAACTGAAAGAACTCGTTCTCAGTAAATGAAAGGTTCTGTCTTGAGAGCAGACCTGAGTCGAGCAGCCCCATTGTTGCAGCCCAGTCTTACAATTGGACCTCGTCCCTTTCCACCCTCTTGAGCTCACAATGGCTGCACTGACAGGAAAGTTTCTGACTGCTGAGTTGTGAATGAACTCCAGCTAACTGACGGGCCTGGTACTCAAGGGGTGGGCAGGACAGTAACTGGCACTGGTTTTGACGACATAAGACACTTACGTAAGCTGTGTAGAAACACATTTTCAGGTGAAGATATTTCCTCCACTTCGCTGAGTATGCAGGGTCCAAACTGGATAAAGTATGATCTAAAGTTACATTTTAAAAAGCAAAATATAATTTCACCTTGATTCACTAAAAGGTTGCTTTAGTTCATGTGTTCAGAAGAAAAAAACATTTGAATCCAAAACTCAAGCATACGTACCTTTAAAACCTTGCTTTATTTACAGTAGCTTGTCTGCCGAAAATGACATTCAACTATATAATAAGACTGGCTGAATAACAGGACAGCTCTGTGGTTTAGTAAGTTTAAGACAAAGATGGGGCTCGAGAGGTGGCACAGTAAGGCACTGAACTAGGAAGCATAAAGTCCTGAATTTGATCATTAAAAAAAAAAAAAAAAAAGACGATAAAAACTTGAAAGGTCAAAGTCAGTTACCATCTCCCTCGCTCCTGAAATGTATAGCCTCGTCACCCGAGTCACACAGGGTGTGGGGGGGGCTCCTCTGCTCCCACATGGAACACGGCCAAACACATACAGGCACACAGCCTGCCAAATCTCTCAACACTCTTCTTTCTCTCTCTTCATATCCTCCTCTGCTGTCTTAGTCAAAACTCTCATCATTTCTTCCATGGACAGTAACAATCATTTCTTCCTCAGTGCTAAGCAAACCAGCCTTCACCTGCCAAATCCATTTCTCATCCAGAGAGGGCCTTCTTAGATTTAAATCTAATCACATCAGACTTCCTTTCCATCAGTTAATGGGTCCCAACTACCCACTGGGTAAAGGTCAGAAATCATCGTTAGGCCCATGCCTGCACAGGACTTTCCCACCCTTTCTCCTATCACTTGCCCTGTGTCAGCTCAAAGTTTCTGTCTAAAGGTCCCAGCCCGTGCAAAGTTCTTTTTTGTCTCTATACATACTACTTAAGTGTTCTCCTCACCCTATGCTTTTTTGGCCTCCAGGGTACATCTGGGGCTTAATGCCTGAACTATGAATCCACTGCTTCTAGCGGCCATTTCACCGTTGTTATTGCTGTCACTGTTGTTGTATATGACAGAGAAATCGAGAGAGGGGAAGATAGAGAAGGGGAGAGAAAAATAAACACCTGCAGACCTACTTCACCGCCTGTGAACCCCCTGCAGGTGGAGAATTGGGGGCTCGAACCGGGATCCTTACGCCGGTCCTTGTGCTTTGCGCTATATGAACTCAGCCAATGCTGTAAAACTCAAGTTCATGTCTCCAGAACATGGTTTCATTGGGGTACACGTCCTTAAACTATCAAACTGTTCTACTGATACCCAGCAGCTAAAATAGCGATCATCCTATATGTAGGAACACAGAGACATTTTTCCTAAGAAGTGAATGAAGAGAAGCATGGTTAATTCAGGAGACCCGAGTTCTAGACCCAGCTTTCCCCTCTAGTAGTTAAATCACAGGCCAGTTATATTCATTAACTCTTTGGATTTTCATTTCTTGTCTAAATAAGATTAGTAACTGTATGTTTGCTATAAAATTTCTAAAACGTTATTACCAGTTAGAAAGTATAGCAGCTTCCTTCCCCTTAGGAGTTATGCAGTTTATTAACTAAACAGCTCAAGGTGTTATTTTTTTAAATGAAATCAGTAAATCAATGCAGAGGATCTATTTTTCAAATCAAATTATCTGGTGTTGATTTTGTTTCATTTTTTTCTTGTGCCAGAAGCAAATAAATCTGAAAACATAAAGATGCTAAAGACAACATGAAGTTCTTTGCTCACCAGCTTTCTGATAGAAATTGGCTGTTTCATGAGCCAGCGCAGCAATTAGTCCTGGGGCGTGTCTGAGTTCGATTGCCCGAGCAATGGTCACTGTGGCCAAAACACAATGAAGTGAGTGCATTCACCTCAAGTTCCTCACAACAGCATCTCAAATTGACTTGGGATTTTAACAAAGTTGGTTAAAACATTTTTTTTTTTTTTTTTAGCAATTTACAGAGCATGCCAACATGAACATTGAGCATATTCAAAACTTTTTTTTTTTTTTAATATTTATTTATTCCCTTTTGGTGCCCTTGTTGTTGTAGCTATTACTTGTAGTTAATGCTATCGTCGTTGTTGGACAGGACAGAGAGAAAATGGAGAGAGGAGGGGAAGCCAGAGGGGGAGAGAAAGATAGATACTTGCAGACCTGCTTCACCACCTGTGAAGCGACTCCCCTGCAGGTGGGAAGCCGGGGGCTCGAACAGGGATCCTTATGCCAGTCCTTGCGCCTTACGCCACTGGCACTTAACCCGCTGTGCTACCGCCTGACTCCCCTTTTTTTTTTTTTAATGTTTTACTATAATTATTTAATTTGACAGCACAAAGAGAAATTGAGAGAGAATGGGGGAAGACAGACAGAAAAACCTGCAATACTGCTTCTCCGCTTGTGAAGCTTTCCCACTGTAGATGGGGATAAGTGGCTTGAACCTGGGTCTTTGTGCATAGTAACCTGTGCACTTAACCTGGTGCGCCACTGCCCAGTCCCTCAGAAACCTATTCTTAAGTGCTCTCATTACAGAAACCTATTTCTTAAATAAGTCACCAGCCACCTGCTAGGTAATCCCATAAATTATGATGGAAGAACAGCAGCAACAACAACAACAAACATACTTTCAGAGCACTGGAATTTAAAGAAAGAAAAAAATGAAATCCTACAAAGTATTTTAGTACTGTTTTTGCTTAAGTCTTCATTTGTATCACACCATTAAAAAGGTGATGATGTCAAGGTGAGTCTTCCACATAGTGGAAGAGGCCAAGAAGTTAAGTGAGGTGCAGAGAGAGAGAGAGAGAGAGAGGAGTTGGGAATAAACTGTTATCAGGAATGGCAGGGAGTCAAAATGCTCATACAGAGTCATTAAACTGCTTTTTTCTTTCTGTTTTTCCAAGCTTTATTTACTTTTCTAATTTAAAAAAAAAAAACAACAACACTTTATTTATTGGCTAGAGACAGCCAGAAACCGAGAGGTTGGGGGAGATAGAGAGGGAGAGATAAGAGACACTTGTAGCCCTGCTTCACCACTCGCAAAGCTTTCCCCCACAAGTGGGGGATGGGGGCTTGAACCTGGGTCCTTGCACACTGTAACAGGTGTGCTCAACCAGTTGCGCCACCACCCAGCCCCACAGAGCCGTTAAACTGTAAGGCCTTTTCTTACTAACTAAAAATGAAGACAAATGCTAGAGGTGAATACTTACTCATGACAAACTTCTCAAAACTTAAAACCCAGCTAATTCTGTTTAAAAGCAGAAAGAATTACATGCCAGCAGCCTTTCTAAAGCAGAGAAATCTTACAATATTTAGAATACCTTCTTGAGCTTCAGCTTGACACTGGACAACATAAGCTTCTATCAGCCGTGCCTCCAAATCTCTCCCCTTCTCTGCAGGCGTGATAAGGCGTGGGATGTGACTTTCCTAAAAGGGGAAAGTTTATGAAGGACTCCCATTTAAAAAAAATTTTATTTATTTTCTCTTTTGTTGCCCTTGTTTTTATTGTTGTTGTCATCGTTAGATAGGACAGAGATAAATGGAGAGAGGAGGGGAAGACAGAGAGGGGGAGAGAAATATAGACACCTGCAGACCTGCTTCACTGCCTGTGAAGCGACCCCCCCTGCAGGTGGGAAGCTGGGGCTTGAACTGGGATCTTTCCGCTGGTCCTTGTACTTCGTGCCACGTGCTCTTAACCCGCTGCACTACCGCCCAACTCCCAGGACTCACATTTTATTTTAACCCAGAAAATGTCACTGGAAGTTACAAGACTTTCAACTTAGAAATTTAGCAAAAATTTAGAGTACAGACAGAACTTGTCTGAGAGGAAGCAGTATTAAATTCACAGCAAACCAAAACTCCCACCAATTTAACACTTAAAGGTTATTATAAGCAGGGGCCGGGCCAAGGCTCACCGAGTTGAGTGCACATACTCCCATGCTGTCTGCTCAAGGACCCGGGTCTCAGTGCCGGCTTACCACCTGCGGGTGTGTGTGTGTGTGTGTGTGTGTGTGTGTGTGTGTGTGTGTGTGTGTGTGTGTGTGTGTGTGTGTGTGTGTGTGTGTGTGTGTGTGTGTGTGTGTGTGTGTGTGTGTGTGTGTGCGCGCGCGCGCGCACGCACACACGCGCGCGCGCTTGAAGTAGGTCTGCAGGTGTCGAAACTTCTCTCTCCTGCTCTATGACCCCTCCCTTGTTGATTATCTGTCTTAGCAATAAAAAGGAAAGGAAAAAAAAAAGGGAAAAGATGGCCACCACCAGGTGTGGTGGACTCAGTGCCAGCAACAAGATTCAATAACACTGGTGGCAATTAAAAAGAAAATACATATTTGTGTGTACACCTGTTATTACTACTTTACCTTTAAATGTTTGAAAATTCCAGCCGCAATTTTGAGGCTGCGATGGACTTCTTTTGCTTCATCTTCTGTTATGCTTAAAGACAGTGATTGCAAGAGTTAGAGGATGAGTCTCATTTCTGGTGTTAAAAATCAACACCAACATTACCGTCAGACCATGATTTAAGCAGTTAGGTTTCACACCATCAATTCTCTTCCTTTTAAAGAAAATCTAAAGGGGCATTTGAGAAAGTAACAAATGTTTGACAACATCCAAAGAGATGAAATGCAAATCAAAAGAGGAAGTAAAAGCTTGGATGGTGCCCAGCGGTGGTGCACCATGTAAATGCACGTGTTGCCATGAACAAGGACCTGGGTTCAAGCCCCCGACCATCATCTGCAGAGAGAAACCTTCGTGAGTGGTGAAGCAGTACTGCAGGTGTCTCTTTCTGTCTCTCTCTTCCTTTTCATCTTCTTAACCTCTCAACTTCTCTATCAAATCAAATAAGTAAAATATAACTACGTGTGTGTGTGTGTGTGTGTATTTATATACTTATATATATATATATGCTCCTACCTAGAAGTATAACCAAAGTTGTCTCTTATTTTTCCTGCCATATCCTCTATGTTAAATAAGCACAAAATTTTGGCACATCTGATTGAGCACACGTCACAGTACGTAAGGACCCAGGTTCAAGGCCCCCAGTTCCCACCTGCAAGGGGAAAGCTTTGCAAGTGGTGAAGAGGTGTTGCAGGAATCTGTCTCTCACCCTATCTCCCCTACCCTCTCAATTTCTGGTTACTTCTATCCAGTAAGTATAATAAAAAATTTTAAAAATAAGCACAAAATTTTATTATTTTTTAGAAATTTATTAATTTTATTATTTTTTAGAAATTTATTAATTGCGCCATGCACGCTTAACCCGCTGCGTTACCTCCCAACTCCCTGCTTATAATACTTTTTAATTTTTTTAATATTTATTTTCCCTTTTGTTGCCCTTGTTTTTCATTGTTGTTGTTATTATTGCTGTCACTGTTGTTGGATAGGACAGAGAAATAGAGAGAGGAGGGGAAGACAGAGAGGGGGAGAAAAATATAGACACCTGCAGAGCTGCTTCACTGCCTGTGAAGTGACTCCCCTGCAGGTGGGGAGGCGGGGGCTCAAACTGAGATCTTAACTCCAGTCCTTGAACTTTGTGCCACCTGCACTTAACCTGCTGCGCTACGCCCGACTCTTGGTACTCTTGTTTAGCCAGCTCTTCAATCTTCTCCTTTGGTTGTAGGTCTTATTTTCCCAAGAGAAGTTATTAAATTTCTTGACACTGGGCTCAGACTTCTGACAGGTGAAATAGCTGAGGCAGCACCTCATTTGTCAGAAGTGATGCTTTTCATCAACAGACTAAATGTCCTGATAATGCAGCTCCACACACTTAACAATTATTTCGTGTGCACAGCCCTTCCCATCTAACTTACTTTTCCTTTCCAGCCAGCCTCGAAGCATATTTGGTGTACCACAAAGCAACATTGAATCCCATGGAAATCAACTCAAAAACAGCATCCTGCTGGGCACTAGAATTAGAAACATTAAATTCAGTCAATGACCGAGCCATCTCTATTAGAATCTTACTACACATCCAAGACAAAACACTGCTGCAAGATCTATGTGAATTCCAAGTCCAAGTCCACAGGCCTTTCCCAGTAAAGCCTGCTCTAGTCTCTTAGCAATCCCCCATCCCCTCATTTACGATTCTGAAGCAAACTGAGAACATATATGAGTCTTGAAATAACCCAATGATGTAAGAAGAAGAGTCACTAAATAAAAATTTGCCACCACTGAACTGTTTCCTGTTATAATTAGATGTCTTGCACTTGCTCAAGTGAATGATGGCACAGTTCTGAGGAGAAGTTTTTAAAAAAAAGCAGAAGCAGTGAAGAAAAACAAGGAAACACACACTGTGAGTCAAAAGAAAATAACAGAGTTGAGGTGAGAAAAGAACAAAGACTTTTGAACTAGCCATCAAAAAAAGAACGGAGGGGAGAAACCAAAATTCTGTCCTGAGTGAAAGAAGCAAGCAAAGACTGAAAACTAGGTTTGGATTCTAAATTCTCAAACCATTCTATAACTTTTAATTATTAAAAGGCAAAACTTTTTAGTTCAAGTTATCATTTACACTTAGTATTTCAAAAACAGATTTGATCCAGAAAAAGCGAATGATATCTTAACAGGATGAAAAATTCAGGTCAAGGGAGCCGGGTGGTAGCGCAGCGGGTTAAGCGCAGGTGGCGCTAAGCGCAAGGACCGGCAACCGGCATGAGGATCCCGGTTTGAGCCCCCGCTCCCCACCTGCAGGGGAGTCGCTTCACAGGCGGTGAAGCAGATCTGCAGGTGTCTGTCTTTCTCTCCTCCTCTCTGTCTTCCCCTCCTCTCTCCATTTCTCTCTGGCCTATCCAACAACGACAACATCAACTACAACAACAATAAAAGGGCAACAAAAGGGAAGATAAATAACAATCACCAAAAAAAAAAAAAAAAGAAAAATTCAGGTCAAATATTTTCAGTTATCTAGAGTTTCCTGATAGGAGAAAATGTTGTCCAGCTTGTATTTTATTCTTCAGATACTGAGGGTAGGAGTCAATCACTATTGGCACTGCTTACCTTGGAACCTGTCCTTGTAATGTATCGGTCCACTTGAAGTTCTGAATATATCTTAATTTGCTTTCTTGGGTAGATTCATCTAACGAATTTATGAAACCTGTAGGATGGTACAAAGTATTTCAGTTTTATAAAAATACAAAGTAGGGCTGGCAAAACAGCTCACAAAGATAGTGCACTGCTCTGCCAGCCGGCCCCCACCACATTCAAGGAAGCTTCAGTGCTGTGGTCTCATTCATTCTGTCCCTCTACTTCTGTCTCTACCTAATTAGAAATAAAATTAAAAAAAAAAAAACCTTCAAAAGAAAAGGGGGTCAGGTGGTAAGCAGGTTAAGCACACATGGTGCGAAGCACAAGGACCAGCATGGGGATCCTGGTTCCAGCCCCCAGCTCCCCACCTGTGTGGGGGGGTTTGCTTCACGGGAGGTGAAGCAGGTCTGCAGGTGTCTGTCTTTCTCCCTTTGTCTCCCCTCCTCTCAATTTTTCACTGTCCTATCCAACAACAACAGCAGCAATGACAACAATAATAATGACAACAACAAGGTCAACAAAATGGGAAAAATGGCCTCAAGGAGCAGTGGATTCATAAGTGTAGGCACCGAGCTCCAGCAGTAAGCCTGGAGGCGAAAAAATAAAAAAAGAAAGAAAAAAAGAAAAATGCAGGATATTATATTTAAATGATTTTTAGATGAGCTTTTACAAGTATCTGAGCTCCAAGTCCCTCTTATTTTATTTTATTTTTTAGATAGAAACAGAGTAGCTGAGAGTTAGAGACCACAGCAGTAAAGCTTCAATGCGGAGGGGCTGGGCTCAAACCTGGGTGGTACACACGACAAAGCAACGCACAGTCCAAGTGCTCAGCAGCCCACCTCTCTCCCTTCTTATAACTCAGCCCCTTCTCCTAGCAGAATATGGTTAATTTTCAAAACTTAAGAAGGTTACACACCACTGTTAAGAGTTGCCAATCACTGAAGCTCGAGCATACCACAGAAAACAGTCTAGAAAAATCAGAGAGTCTATACCTGAGAAATCTACAACTGTTTCTTTCACCAGAGCACTGCTCCGCTCTGGCTGAAGGTGATGCTGGAGACTGAACTTCACTAGGACCTCTGGCATCTCAGGCATCAAAGTCTTTTTGCAGTACCATTAGATTACCTTCCTGGCCAGCCCCAGAACTGAGAATTTCTGTCCTTTTGAAGTTCCTACCATTTATCTAAATGACTAACCTTGTAAAAGTGAAAAATAAGAGTCCGCTGCATTCTTCATGGTTTCTGGGGTACAGTTCAAGTCGGTGAACAGTTCCAGTAATCTTGCTCTGGATGATCTCAAGTCACTTTCAAGAGACAGAAAGCCAGTCAAGTTAATCAGCTGCTAAGGCGGGTTCTGGAGCCCAATCCCCAAACAGAAAGGGGCCATTTTCCCCATGCCAGCAAGCAACTGACACCCACTGGAGGCTCTTTTTCTTTTTAATTGGGAAGGATTCATGACTAATGTACATGCAGTTGTCTGCACATGTATAAAACTTCAGTCTTCTGCCAAACTCTGCTGCAGTCAGCCCTCTCCCGCCATCAAGCACCAGGACCTGAAAGCTGCCTCCCCCACTTGGTGCACCAGCTGCAGATTCTACCACTCAACTCAGTGCTGACAGCGCTGAACAGGGAGAGGGAGAAGGGCCACAACGTGCTCAACAGGATGCCCCTTTCCGCACATGCTCACCAACCAGGAAGCTCTCTAAGACCCTGTGCCTTTGCAGATTTGTTTGGGGCGTCCCCAGGAAGTGGGTCAAACCAGGCCCTGGCTCATGGGAATATGTGCACCCTTGAGGTCTCATTTATGTTTGCACATGGCTCAGCTTCGTGTCCAATCCTAGACTTAGACCACCAGCTCTAAGCCTCGGGCCAATAACTGGACGTATTCCTATTCTACATCTAATTTCAGAAGGGCACTTCGTCAGGGTTCCAGAAGTCACATAACAGGGACAATGACTGTAGACATTCCAAGTGTATGTCAACCCCTCACATGACACCATATAAAAAGTCAAAGGGTAAGGGCTGTTTGTCACAGACTCAGACCCCAAGAGGTCTGACCAGGAGGTAGACCAGGAGGGCTTGAGGGCTCGAGTAATATCTGCTGAGACTGAACAGGACCCACCTGCACATTTTTGAAGCGGAAGGGCCAGTGACCACACCATAGTAGTTAAAGGAGACAGGCGCTGTGGCTTTTAATGGGTTCCTATGAAACCAGTGTGTCATTTTCTCTGGGTATTTTCTAAAAGGAAAAACAAAGTGCACAAAATCTAAGAACATCTAACGGTAACTCATGTAAACAATAAAAAAGCCCACACAGGGTATGTACATTTTCATGTGAAATAGATGAAACATAACAGATGTGGGCACTGGGCGGTGGCACACCTGGTGAAGTGCACAAATTATAGTGCACAAGGACCCGGGTTCAAGCCCCTGGTCCCCAACTGCAGAGGAGAAGCTTCAAGAGTGGTGAAGCAGGGCAGCATGTGTCTTTCTGTCTCTCTCTCTCTCTCCCCCTCTACTTCCTCCCCTCTCAATGGCTCTCTGTCTCTGTTATAATAAAAAACATATAATTATAAAAAGAATTTAAAACAAAATATGCTTCGTTGCTAAAAGTCAAATCTCTTAATCATGTATAACTAGTCTTTAGATTAAGCCTATAAAAAATTAAATCTGGGAGTGGGGCAGTAGCACAGTGGGTTAAGCGCAGGTGGCGCAGAACGCAAGGACCAGTGAAAGGATCCCGGTTCGAGCCCCTGGCTCCCCACCTGCAGGAGAGTAGCTTCACAGGCGGTGAAGCAGGTCTACAGATGTCTGTCTTTCTGTCCCCCTCTGTCTTCCCCATCTCTCTCCATTCCTCTCTGTCCTATCTAACAATGATATAAACAACAACAATAACTACAACAACAGTGAAAAACAAGGGCAACAAGAGAAAATAAATAAATAAATGTAAAAAAAAATTAAATTTTAGGGGGCGGGCGGCGGCACAGTGGGTTAAGTGCACAGGGCGTAAAGCATAAGGACCGGCATAAGGATCCCGGTTCGAGCCCCTGGCTCCCCACATGCAGGGGGTTGCTTTAGAAGCGGTGAAGCAGGTCTGCAGGTGTCTTATCTTTCTCTCCCTCTCTGTCTTCCCTTTCACTCTTCAGTTTTTTTCTATGCAAAAACAATAGCCATGGCAACAATAACAACAAGAAGCACAACAAAATTGGAAAAATGGCTTTCAGGAGCAGTGGATTCATAGTGCAGACACTGAGCTCCAGCAATAACCCTGGAGGCAAAAAAAAAAAAAAATTCAATTAAATTTGAAATTTTGAGGACATGCAGCCAGTTGAGTGCCCATGTTACTAAGCACAAGGACAAGGGTTCAAGCCCAGCTGCAGGAAGGAAACATCGCCAGGGGTGAAGCAGTGCTGCGGGTGCCTCCCTCACACATGCCCCCCTCTATTTCTCTCAGGCCTATCAAATAAAATAAATATAAAAAGTCAACTAAAGGAATTCAACCAGAGTAACTACAATGTTCACTGTACAGACGAAGAATGTCTAAATTTACTGTGTCGAATCATCTCCTGCTGGGAGGCAAGGACTTAGATGGTGATGTGTTGGCCCCATGGAAATTCAAGTTTAAACAAAATCACTTCCACATAGCTTGGTTTTGTTTCCAATGTCACCTGGGGCATCCCCTGTCACTACCTCCCTGAACCAATGTTAGAACAATCCACTGATTATAGACTTGATTTGACAGCGCAAATGAGAAGGGCACAGGACCAAATGACAGTGACTTCCAAAGCAGGCCGAATGCCTACTTGAAAGAAAAATTTAAATGACTTGTGAAAGCTAGTGATAACCAGTATTTTCAAGTAATACTATACTTGATCAACAACCTGACTCTAAAGATCATTTGAAAAACTACCTAAATGAAATGCCAATTTAAAAATTCCCTATGATTTTTCTAAGGTCTATTTCCTATTTTTTTATTATCTTTATTTATTGGATAGACAGCCAGAAATCCAGAGGGTAGGAAGAAACAGTTAAGGAGAGAGCGAGAGAGACAGAGAGACACCTGCAGCCCTGCTTCACCACCCGCAAAGTTTTGCCCCTGCAGGTGGCCAGACAGGAGCCGTGTTCCCTGCCTACTGTACCGTGTGCACCTAAGCAGGTGCGCCACCGCCTGGCCCCAGATTATTTATTTTCCTTTTTGTTACCCTTGTTGGTTTTGTTGTTGTTGTTATTAGTGTTGCTGTCATTCACTGTTGTTGAACAGAACAGAGAAGTGGCGGAGGGGAAGACAGAAAGGGGGAGAGAAAGATACCTGCAGACCTGCTTCACAGTTTGTGAAACTTTCACCCTGCAAGTGGGGTGGGGGCTTGAACCTGGGTCCTCGCTCCCTAGCATTCATGCTCTACCAACAGTGCCACCACCCGGCCTCAACTTTTATTATTGAAAATAAACATAAACCGTGGGCTGCACAGTATACAAAACACTCACTCTAAGCACCTCCCTAACAGCAAAACCAGCTATCAAGATCAACAGCTATTTAAAGGATACAAAACGCACTTTGGATGCATGCAAAAGAAAACCGAGCAGGCTCATTGACGACTCAAAACCTTTACCACTTCACAAGCAGTTTATACATATATTTATTTATTATTGGAGAGACAGTGAGAAATTGAGAGGGGAGGGGGAGGTAAAGAGGGAGACAGAGAGAGACACCATCACCACTCGTGAAGCCCCCCCCCCCCCCGCAGGTGGCTTGAACCTGGGTCCTCAGGCATTGTGATGTGTGCGCCAGCGCCTGGTCCCGCAGCAGCATCTTCTAGCCCTCGCTGGCCCTCAAGTCAACTCGTGCAGCATCGAGAGCCACAGTGACCAGACCTTCTAAGATTCAAGGCACACGAACCACTTGATGCGGTGAAACTTCTTTCTCTAAATACTCTTTTTAAAAATATTCATTTGGGGCCGGGTGGTGGCGCACCTGGTTAAGCGCTTGTAATACAATGCGCAAGGACCTGGGTTCCAGCCCCCGTCCCCACCTGCAGGGGGAAAGCTTTATGAGTGGTGAAGCAGGGCTGCAGGTGTCTCTCTGTCTCTCTCCCTATCATCCCCTTCCCTCTTGATTTCTGGCTGCCTCTGTCCAATAAACAAACATAACACAAAATTTTTTTTAAATATTTACTTATTCCCTTCTGTTTGTTGCCTTTGTTGTTTTATTAGTGTAGTTATTGTTGTTATTGATGTCATTGTTGTTGGATAGGACAGAGAGAAATGGAGAGAGGGGAAGACAGAGAGGGGGAGAGAAAGACAGACAACCTGCAGACCTGCTTCACCGCCTGTGAAGCGACTCCCCTGCAGATGGGGAGCCGGGGGCTCGAACCCGGATCTTTCCAGCGGTCCTTGCGCTCTGCGCCACCTGTGCATAACCCGCTGCGCTACCGCCCGACTCCCCTAAACACTCCTTCTCTTGTCTATTTCCAGGGCACTGCTCGGTTCCGGTTCCCGCTGCTGCCTGGGATTGAACCTGGGACCTCCAGTCATGAGAGTCCTTTACCCTAAACCGTCACCCCCGCCCCTGCAAATACCCTTTCCAGACGGGCTCTCACTTCCGCGTTGACGACAACTCGCCTGTATCTCCTCTGGGCCAGTGCTGCTTCCTCGGCTCCTGCCCCCCTGTCTGCAGCCCACCCCCAGGTCCAGCACCCTCACTTCCCAGGAATTCAAGGGCGTGGAATCAGACACACTCACCCACAGGTTCCGGGGTTGGGGGGCCTTCAGAACCAGACTGAGCCGGACACCTGCCTCGCACCCCGCCTCCAAAGGAGTCTGATCACCAACTAGGGAGTTGCCACCCAGGCGAACCCGGCCCTCTGGCAGATACCACCTACCTGAGCTGCACGCCCAGCTCCAAACATCCATTTCCTGTTTACCTCCAGCCTCTTCCGGCTGCGCCAAGCCCAGGCCAGGGGGTGGCCGTGCTGCGCAGGCGCGGAAGCCACGGCGCGCCTCTTTCCCTCACAGGCATTTTTATGGAATGCCGATGCTATTCACCGGAGCGGAATGCAGAATGGCCCCCCCCTTATCTTACAAGGCCCTGCAGCTGACTGTACGGAGAAGCACAAGAGATCGGGCCGATCTAGTTGTTCTAACGCTAGATTCCGGGAGCAATGATGGGGTTCCTTTTCCCTTTCTCCCAGGGACTTCTGCGGGCGACGACCCCGGAGTGTCTAGCGATGGTGTAAGAGGGGTGTGTGTGTGTGTGGGGGGGGGCTGGCCCTCCGGCTGGGGGCCACGGGGAAACGTTGCCATAACTCACCGGGTTTCCCCGTGTGGGCGGCGGCACTGCGGAGGGGAGCCCGGCGTCGTCCAAGTCCGCAGGCCAGACTGCCAAGGCGCCGCCGAAGCGGGAGGGGAGGGCGGCCGGGAGCGGCCGGAGGGCGGAAGCGCGAGCCGGGTCACGTGGGCGCGGCCGCCATGACGGCTCCCGAGGCGGAAGTGCGCGCCGCTCCGCGCGAGGGCGGCCGCCCAGGCCTCCGGGTCTCTCCGGACGCAGCCCTTGCTCTCGGTCCTCCCCGTGACGAGTCGCCCCTTCGTCACCCCCCCTCCGGCTCGTGCTCGGGGATGGGGCGCCGGCGTGGCGGGTCTCCCCGGCCGCGGCGGGCGCCGGCGTGGGGAGCGATGGCGTCCGCCGCCTAACGGGGCCGGCCGGGGGCGGGGCGTCGGGGGGCGGCCGCTCGGGCGCCGCCAAGTTTGGCTGTGGCGGCAAACGGGCTTGGGCGGCGGCTCCCGGGCGGGCGGCGGCGGGAGTGGGAGCGGCTCCTCCCGGCGCTGTTGATGTCGGGGCCCGGCCCGGGGACCATGGCGCCCTAGAGCGCGGGCAGCCGCCATGGCGGAGGGCACCCGGGGTCTGCTGCAGCGCTGGGGCGCCAGCCTGCGGAGGGGCGCCGACTTCGACTCGTGGGGCCAGCTGGTGGAGGCGATCGACGAGTATCAGATGTGAGTGCCGCGCCCGCCACCCCGCCGCCGGTCGACAGGTCGCGCCGGCTGCCTTTCCGGGCGCCCCCGGCCCCGCCGTCGCTGCCCCTCCCCCGCCGCCCCCTCGCCCCGTCGGCAGAACGGGCTGTCGTCCCCCCTCCGAGGACCCACGTGGCGGTGACCCGGGGTGACCCCCGGGGGGCGCCCCGAGCCCCTGTGGGTGTCCGGGGGGCCGTGAGTCGCCGGGCTGCGCGCCTTTGGGTGGGGCCGGCGCAGGATGCGAGCAGGAGGGGCGACCGTGCTCTCGGGGGGCTCCCCTCCCTCCCCTCCCTCCGGGCCGGGGGGCCGCTGCAGTTTCGGGGTGCAGGCGAGCGCCCGCCCCCGCCGGGGTCCCACCCCCGGGTGCCGTCTGGCTGCCTCCCCGCCGCCGCCGCCCCCCCACGCCCCCAAGTGCTCCTAGGGTGTTTTTGCGATTCAGAGACGGCATCTACGCAGGGTTTGGGTTTTGGTTTTTTTTTGTTTTGTTTTGTTTGTTTTAACAAAAGGAAAGAAAAAAGAAAGGCGTTCTGGGCTGCTGCGCCCCGTGCTGCAAATGCAAAGCCGCGCGGCCATCAAAAAAGCCACGGTCGCCCCCCCCCCCAGTGATGTCGGGGGGGGGGGATGGAGAGCAGGTTACGGGACGGGGGGGGGGGGGCGACAGCGGCCGCGTGTCCCCGACACCCCGCAGATGGTGTCCCGCGTGCGATGCCCGCAGACAGCCGCGGGGCTGGGCCCCTGGCGCCGTGGCCATTATGGTTGGGCCACACGGTTCTGCCGCTGAAATCTGTGTTTGGGGGGGGGGGGGTGTGGGGGGTGTGTGTGTGTGTGTGTGTGTGTGTGTGTGTGTGTGTGTGTAATATATTGATTGATTGATGGGTCTGTTTCCTTTTTATTGCCCTTGTTGTTTTATTGTTGTGGTTATATTGTTGTTATTGATGTCGTTGTTGTTGGGTTTGGGTTTTGTTTTTTAACTCCAAACCCCCACGTGCCTGGCTTCGGGATGTCTGAACCAGGCACTTGAAGGCAGGTGCCTGGCAGAGAGAGAACTGGACGGACACACGACAGACAGACAGACGGGTTGCTCGCTCACTCACTGGCTGATGAACCAGGCTTCTCACCCTGGGCACGACCGTAGCCATGGGGCTGGGCCAGTGCAGACGGGCCGGGCGGGTTTTCTAGCCTCATCCCAGCGGAGCAGCAGGCAGGGGACCTCCTGGCTCGGGGTGGTTCTGAGTCACTGACTGCCAGGACCCTTCAGCTTTGTAGACACACGGGCTGTACGTGAAACCAGCTCGGGTTCGGAGCCATCTGACTGCCTTCAGCTTCAGCACGAAGGCCACTGGTCTGTTGGGGAGTCAAGGGTGCATTTGGGGCTCCGGGAAGGGTGTGAACAAGGACCGACCTGATTCAGCCATCGCCTTCAAGGGCGAAGCAGGAGGAGGCCACTGGGGCAGTTGGCACTTCTTTTTTTTTTTTTGGCCTCCAGGGTTATCGCTGGAGCTCGGTGCCAGCCCTAGGAATCCACTGCTCCTGGAGGCCGTTTTTCCTATTTTGTTGCCCTTGTATTTGTTAGTGTTGTTGTTATAGCTGTTGTTGGATAGGATAGAGAGAAATAGAGGGAAAGACAGAGAGGGGGAGAGAAAAATAGACACCTACAGACCTGCTTCACCACTTGTGAAGCGACCCCCCTGCTCCAACCGGGATCCTGACCCGGGTCCTTGTGCTTTGCACCATGTGCGTTTAACCCGCTGCGCTACCGCCGGGCCCCCATGCAGTTGGCACTCCTAGGTGGGCAGGCAGCAGGGTCTTTGTCGTCAGGCACGCAGGGGCAGATTCCCCCCGGGAATAAACAAGTTCGCCCCCCCTTGGGACTGTGGTGCACCAGGTTAGATGCACATAGTATAAAGGGCAAGGATCCCAGTTCAAGCCCCCGGCTCCCCACCTGCAGGGAGGATGCTTCACAAGTGGTGTAGCAGGTCTGCAGGTCTCTTATCTTTCTCCCTCCTTATCTTCCCCCTCCCCTCTCAATTTCTTTCTATCCCAAAAAATGGAAACACAGGAGTAGTGGATTCATAATGCAGACACCAAGTCCCAGTGATGACTCTGAAGGAAAAGAAATAAAAAATAAGGTCACCCCTTAACAAATAAGAGTTAGGGAGCCATCTGGGTGCTGCTGTTACAGACATACAGGCTTTAAAGAAGCTTGTGGGATGTCCGTTGAACTGTTTTATTGGCTTCTCCGCTTACTGAAGATTGCAGAGCCCACAGCCACTCGCAGTGCCTCAGCCGTCGATGCCTGTCCACCTGCCCAGAGTGTTTAACCCACGTGACTTCAAAGACAGTGTTATTTGTGTATGTCTGTCTGTCCCGTTCTCCCTCTAGAATAGAATGTCAGATGTTTGAGGACATGGTTTCTGAGGGGTTATCTGTTTTGTTCTCTTAACATCAGGACACTGTTCTGTTAACCAGATAGAATTGTAATTGTGGCATTCTGTTGAAATGATTGATTCAGGGCGCATTATGGAACCCAACTCAAAATACCGTCAGAAGGTCTAAGCAAACAATGTCCAAATTAAACCTGTTACCCAGGACACACACAAGATGAGAGAGGAACAGCTCTGTTTAACTGTCACCTTCACCTGCCCAAGAACATGCTGGGGTTTTTCTTTACTTCCCCAGGAGGGATTCTCTCAGGGCTCCACAGAGCTGGGCCCTCAGCCAGAGGCTGCATAGCACCCCCCAAGACACCAAGCTAGTGCGAGCACTAAACCCTGGTCGAGTGAGCGCATGAGTTTGAAGGCTGCGTAGTACCTGCATTTAGTCATCTTTATTAGACTTCTTAGAGCAGCATTGTAAGAAAAAGAAGGGGTTTCCAGTTTTGGGTGGGGGCTTAATGCTTAGGAGAAATTTAAAGTAATGTGGAGGAGCTGTCCTTACTACAATCTTAGGGAAGAGCTTCTTGATGGGGGGCGGGCCCTTCGTAAACTAGAGACGATTAAATAGATTGAATTGTACACCTGATCTTTTTAAGAATTCTTTTACATTATCTGAATTTATTGCATATAGACAGCCAGAAATCCAGAGGGGAAGGGGATAGTAGAGAGGAAGACAGAGAGACACCTGCCACACTGTTTCACCACCTCTAAGAATTTACCTAAAGCCTAGATGCTTTTTTAAAGTGTGAGTTTAATTGAACAGGACAGGGTTTCCATGTCTGGGTGCTGGGGCTGTTCTTTACTTCCCATGGGGGAAAGAGGTTTTCAAAATTATAATTGGTAGCACTTACTTTGTTATATTTTCCAATGTGTACTAATCTTGTCATCAAATTGATGATAGAATGATAAGCTCTCTTTACTACTGTTATTAGGCTGGTTGGAACTGTTAAGTTGAATCTGGACAACAGTTTATTGGCTTATTACTAGGGGGAGAAATCTATGCTTACTGTAGCATTAGATGGAATATGAGAGTCTTTTCAGTTCCAAGGCTGTTTTCATTGCTTAGAGATGAAATTTATTCCAATAAAATAGCATAACTGGTCTGCATCTTACTTTCATTGTCTTGAATAAAGTATTTGACTCTAAAAATAAGGCAGCCTTATACTCAGATGCTTCATAAAAGATTCACAGTGGTTGGGGAAGTGTTAGGGTTGCTGAGGAGTGTTGGGCTTCAAAACACATGAGATCCTGAGTTTGATCCTTGACATTGCAGGTGCTGGGCTGATGCTCTGGTTCATTTTTTTCTCTTTCTCCCCCCCCCCCCCCCCGTGAATAAATGACTAAGTAAGTAAATTTTTAAAAGATGTGTGTGGCCTAGGTCATGGCATAGTTGATAGTGTTGGACTGTCAAGTATGAGGTCCCAAATTTAGTTGCTGGCATTGCATATGCCAGAGGGATGTGGAGACTTTGTGTGTCTCTCTCTCTCTCTTCCTCTGTCCCCCCTCCCTCCCCCCTCTCTCTCCCTCTCTCCCTTTCTCTCTCTCTCATAAATAAATCTATAAAGCCAAAGGCTTGTGAGTCGGACAGTAGCACAGCGGGTTAAGCGCAGGTGGCACAAGGCGCAAGGACCAGTGTAAGGATCCCGGCTCCCCACCTGCAGGGGAGTCGCTTCACAAGTGGTGAGCTTGTTTCTGCAGGTGTGTCTCTCTCTCTCTCTCTCTCCCCCCTCTGTCTTCCCCATCTCTCTCCATTTCTCTCTGTCCTATCCAACAACGACAACATCAATAACTACAATAAAACAAGGGCAACAAAAGGGAATAAATGGATATTTTAAAGAAACACAGGCTTACATTGTTAGGTCAGGGATAAGCTCACCTTGGAATGTGCCTGGTTTGCCATGGGTCAAGCCCTAGACACCACATTGGAACACTCAGCCACTCGGCACCGTGGTGTCTCTGTCTCTCTTCTTCTGGAAAAGTCACAAGAGAGTCTGGTAAAGCTCCAATTACCCCCTTTTTTTTTTCCCACTTGAGAATTAAGTTTCCTTCCTTTCTGAGAATGTGCTTTTCCTTTTTTACAGATTAGCGAGACATCTGCAAAAAGAGGCCCAAGCTCAACACAATCACTCTGAATTCACAGAAGAACAAAAGGTACCATAAATTGTAGATAATATAGCAGATCATAATGGGTGAGATGCCGCGTGGAAAAAGTTCTGGGGGCTGGGTGGTGGCGCACCTGGTTGAGCGCACATTATAATGCGGGAAGACCTGGGTTCAAACCCCCAGTTCCCACCTGCTGGGGGGAAGCTTCACAAGTGGTGAAACAGTGCTCCAGGTGTCTCCCTGTCTCTCTCCCTCTCTGTCTCCCTCTCCCCTTTCAGTTTCTCTGTCTCCAAAATAAATAAATGAATAATTTTTTTTTTAAAAAAAGAAAGTGTTCTGTCATTAGTCCATTGAGACAAAAGTATGACAATTGAGTACAGAGAATGATCCTGTTATACTCTGCCCCAGAAGGTGAGGCGGTTCATTAAGACGGAATGGATCCCTTTACACAGCCACTGAGAGCTTCCCTTGGATCTGAGTGGGGGCCCCAAGGTCAGGGTTTATTATTGTTGTTGTTGTTTATTTTCCCTTTTGTTGCCCTCGTTTAATGTTGTGGTTATTGATGTCCTTGTTGTTGGATAGGACAGAGAGATGGAGAGGGGAGGGGAAGACAGAGAGGGATAGAGAAAGACAGACTCCTACAGACCTGCTTCACCACTTGTGAAGTGATTCCCCTGCAGGTGGGGAGCCGGGGGCTCGAACCGGGATCCTTACTCCGTCCTTGCACTTTGCTCCACGTGCGCTTAACCTGCTGTGCCACCACCCGACCCCCCCAAGACTGGGGTTTGATGGGGTTGCGTTGATACATCATATTCACTCTGTAAAATAGCTCACTTGGATAGTGGACTGCTCTTTTTCTTCCCGCAAGCTGTTTTTTAAGTTTGTCGTTAGTACTGATTTATGAGAGTATCAGATTCCAGGAGATAGTCCACACTGCACCCCCAGAGTTGTGTGCGCTGACCCTGTGATAGCCCACGTGCTGCTCTGCCATGTGGCCCTCACTGCCTTGAAGGACGCTTCTGTGCTCAGCTCTCTCTCAGTCTTTTTCTGCCTGTCTGTCTTAAACAAATAAATAAATAACTTCTATTTAACTCCTCTTTATCTCCTTTCAAGAAAAGACACCAAAAGTCAAAATGGCCATGCATACGAACACCACTGGTTAAAAAAAAAAATTAAGAAAAAAAAAAAATTAAGTCAAAAATTTGGCATAACTGGTCATTAAAGAATAAACTTACAAGGTTTCAAAATGTTTTCATTGGTGCTCTTTCTCCTTGAATTAAAGTTTGATGTGTCACGTTGATATCCTGAACTGTGAGGAGTAATGCGTGCAGGGACCAGATAGAGCTCACACGTTATCATGTGCAGGCACACAGGTTCAGCTCCAGGAAAAGCTAATGCCCATACCGTTATATGTACAAAGTCCTGGGCTCAAGCCCTGGGCACCACATGTGAACAACATGCACAGCACCAGGGAAAGCTCCATGAATGGTAGAACAGTGCTGTGATAATTCCTTTCTATCTCCCTTTCTTCATCTGAAAAATTGAAAAAGGAAAATAGATAAATAAATTCACTGAGAGCAGTAGAATCATGCATGCCATGGCCCCAGTAAGCAAAAGCAAGAAGAATGTGAGAAGAAATGGGAAGAAGTGGTTTTCTTTTTTTGTTTCTAGCTCAGTGTCTAGTATGAAGTCAGATTTGAGCCTCATAAGTAATGAATGAAATGAGTGTGTATTTTCTTTTTTTATATATTTATTTTATTTATTTATTCCCTTTTGTTGCCCTTGTTGTTTTATTGTTGTAGTTATTATTGTTGTTGTTGTTGGATAGGACAGAGAGAAATGGAGAGAGGAGGGGAAGACAGAGAGGGGGAGAGAAAGACAGACACCTGCAGACCTGCTTCACCGCCTGTGAAGCGACTCCCCTGCAGGTGGGGAGCTGGGGTTCGAACCGGGATCCTTACGCCAGTCCTTGTGCTTTGCACCACCTGCGCTTAACCCGCTGCGCTACAGCCCGACTCCCGAGTGTGTATTTTCATCTTGTGGGAAAGCTGTGGTGACATAATCTGCTTTCATTCATTCTTTGCATAAAGGTGACCTCAGGAGTGACTTTTTTTTCTTTTTAATTTTTAAAAAGAAAACAGCATTTCAAACAGTTTTGGTTTAAATGTATTTTTTCTCATGCTAGTATTGGCCCTGGAACACAACTCAGATCATTAAAGCAGCTTTCGAGCAGGCTTAATCTCTGCCCCCCTAGGAAGTAATTAGCACCGAGGGAAATGATTTGTAAGGGCCGAGGAAGACTGCCTATCTTTTACTACCTCTTGTCTATTTGGGACCTGCCCACAGGAATTGGTTAGGAAGCGCCCTTAGGAATTGAGAGGTCAGCACCGATTTCTTTATGTGTTCATTATGTGTTCATTTGCCACCAGGATTGTTACTGTGCGACAGGCCCACTGCTCCTGGTTAGCCGTTTTCCCCTTTGGGTTATGGCAGAAACAGAAAGATGGAGGGAGAGAGAAGGCAACTGCACAGTTTGTGAAGCTGGGCCCCTGCAGGTGGGTGGGGCCTAACCCTCACCCACACCCACCTGCACTTTTCCAGCTGTGCTGCCTCCTGGCCACAGCACCTTAAGTGTTTACAGAAATTAACGGCTAGTGAGGTGTGTTATGGATGTAAAAACTAAAGGAAACCTTAAAATGTTTGTGGCCCGGGAGGTAGAGTGGTCACTAGGGTACTGGACTTGCAAGCCTGAGTTCAGTCCCTGGCATCACATAGGCCAAATTGATGCCCCTGTGTTTTTCTCCCCGTGTTACTGATACATGTATTTGAAAATATAAAGACATTTAATCACCTCATTTTAACTGCCTATTCTCCTTGAACTACTGACATGCTTCATCTTCATCTTGTGTTTAGGTATAGATACACACCTATGAGCAAAATGGCCTGACATCAAGGTGATTTGGCCTAACAGTTCAAGAAGAAACAGCAGGAAAAAATGCATTTGGTAGTAGCACCCCCAGACTTTCATTCCCAGAGGTCCTGGGCACCACTTTTTGCCAGAGCTGAACAGTGCTCTGGTCTCCCTGGGATGAAATATATATATGAAATGTGTCATTCTGTGATGATTAGCTTCATCTGAGTTTTGTTTTTTGTTTTTTAACTTTCTAAGACTGAAGCTGGTGTTTGAGAATACTGTTCTTGGGGCCGGGTAGTGGTGCATCTGGTTGAGCGCACATGTTTAATGCTCAGGGACCCGGGTTCAAGCCCCCAGTCTCCACCTGCAGGGGGAAAGCTTTGCGAGTAGTGAAGCAGGGCTGCAGGTGTCTCTCTCTCACCCTCTCTCCCACCCCCTTCCCTCTTGATTTGATAAAGATAATAAAAAAATTAAATAAAAAATAAGGATACTGTTCCTCGGTGGCATCCTGTGGGTATCTTGTTTTGGTCCACGATTGCTACACACCAAAAGGCCCAGGAAGCAGCGCATGCCTTGGACAAGCCTGAGATCTGGAGTCAGAAGTCAGGATCCGTTTCTGCCTTTGGGTCTTACGTATGCCTGAATGCGTGAACCGATGGATTAGCTAACCTAGAGGATCTTACAAGGTATCCCTGATATATTAATGACTCGCGTCTTTGGAGTGCTCTGCACTCAACCTGGCCCCCAGTCCCCATCTAGTCCTGAGATGTGGTTTTAGAGGTCTTTATTATTCATAGCATCTGCCTGGGGAGCATTTGTGGCTGCTAGTGTGACTGCCTCCAGAAGAGCTTGTGCCTGCCTGTCCAGACCTTGACTCAGAGAAGGGCCTCAAAGTCACTCCACTGCATTAGGAATACAAAACAACTTGTGGGGGGGGGGGGCAGTCTGTGCACCTGGTCAAGTGCGGCTTAAATTACAGTGCAAGAGCTGGGGGTCGGGCGGTGGCGCAGCGGGTTAAGCGCAGGTGGCGCTAAGCACAAGGACCAGCGGAACAATCCCGGTTCGAGCCCCGGCTCCCCACCTGCAGGGGAGTTGCTTCACAAGCGGTGAAGCAGGTCTGCAGGTGTCTGCCTTTCTCTCCCCGTCTCTGTCTTCCCCTCCTCTCTCCATTTCTCTCTATCCTATCCAACAACAATGACATCAATAATAATTACAACAACAAAACAACAAGGGCAACAAAATAAAGAAATAAAGAAAAAAAATAAATAAAATAAAAAGAGCTGGGCTCAAGCTCCTGCCCTCCGCACCCCTGCAGGGGGAAGCGTCCAGAGTGGTGAAGTAGTGCTGAATGCATCTCTCTGTCCCCCTTCCTCTCAATTTCTGTTTTCTATCTAAAGATAAATAAAAAATATTTTTAAAAATCATTAAAGTCAATTAAAAAAACAACTTGTGCACTTACAAATTTAATTTCCTTCCTCTCATTTTTTTTTTTTTTTCCAGAGCACTGCTTAGCTACGGCTTTTGGTGGTGCAGGGGATTAAACCTGGGACCTTGGAGCCTCCTGCATGAAAGTCTTTTGCATAAACATTATGCCGTCTCCCAGGCCCCAAATTTAATTTTCTTTAACAATTCAGGTGAAACTCACACTGAGCCAAGCCAATATAACTCACGTGTAGGCCATATCTGAACTTCACATAGACAGTTGGGGGGCTGGGCAGTGGCGCAGCTGATTGAGCACACGTTTCATGTGCATGTGTGGAAGCTTCCTGAGCGGCGAAACAAGTTCTACAGGTGTCTGTTTCCCCCTCCTCTGTCAGTTTCTCTCTGTCCTCTCGAAGGAGGGAGCAGTGGATTTGCCATGCAAACACTGTCCCAGTGACAAACCTGGTGTCAATATAAAGGGGAAAAAAGCGTAAGTCTCCAAGTTGAAAAAAAGAAAAGTGATTAGCAAACATCGGGTGGTGGCACACCTGATTGAGCGCACATGTTATAATGCTCAAGGACCCAGGTTCAAGTCTCCGATCCCCACCTGCAGGGGGAAAGCTTCACAAATGG
Source organism: Erinaceus europaeus (assembly GCF_950295315.1). Lineage (NCBI taxonomy): Eukaryota > Metazoa > Chordata > Mammalia > Eulipotyphla > Erinaceidae > Erinaceus > Erinaceus europaeus. The sequence continues at coordinate 7,745,817 of NC_080180.1, read as the reverse complement.
TGAAGCAATGCTGCAGATGTCTCTCTCCCTCTTTATTCCCCCACCCCTGCCCTCCCACTTGATTTCTGGCTATCTCTATCCAATAAATAAAAAGAAAACATTAATTTTTTTCTGGGTGTGTTCTGTGAACAGTGACCCTGAAAAACTAAATTGTTACTTGAACAAAGAATTTGGCTTCCCATCGCTGACAATGTACTACTGTGAGTGTTGGATTCTTGGAGATTTGGTGTGTTGAGGAAGTGTTCAGTTTGTTTTCTTTTGGCAGTCCTCTGCTGCTTACACTTGATGAGTCTGATGTTGCAAAGACCCCATTGACGAGAGTTTGATTCCACGTGTCAGGGCTACAGAGCAGGTAGAATGCTAGACCTGGTGGAGAAGTTCAAGAAGTTGAGTGTGTCTTCCAGGAAAGAATGTGACGGAAGCTTCTGATATTATTCTAAGCAAATTTGTTCTTTGTCTTGTACCATATTCTTTTTTTTTCTTTTTTTCTTTTTTATCCAGAGCACTGCTCAGCTCTGGCTTACGGCAGTGTGGGGGAATAGAACCTGGGACTTGAGAGCCTCAGGCATAAAAGTGTGCATAACCATTATGCTATACCCCCACCCCGTACCATATTCTTTATGCCTTTCCTAATTTTTGTAGCAGTGACAAATTTTAGGTTTATGCCAGCCATTCAGGAGATTATAGAACTCAGAAAGAAAATTTTTAAGAACCAATTATAGTTCTGCGATATTTTTTAAAAGAGACTTTTTAATGCCTGGCTTATAGTAAACTTTCAGAAATTTTAATGAGTAAATGCTTTGCTGGATCTTTGGTTACTGATAGATTTACTCATTTGTAACTACTTTCCTAAGTTTTGATGAACTAACACACATCTTCATAAAATTCCATATTGAAAGAGCTCTGAAGTAGTATACTGATCTCTCTGAACTTTATTAGTGATAGCAAGCATTAAGTGTTCCTCTGAATTTTTTCATAATGCATCTAAAGATTTCTGGTGGTAAAAAAGAAAGTTTTGGGGCCGGGTGGTGGCGCACCTGGTTTAAGTGCACGTTACAGTGCACAAAGACCCAGGTTTGAGCCCCAGGTCCCCTCCTGCAGGAGGAAAGCTTCACAAGTGGTGAAACAGTGCTACTAAAAGTATCCTTCTCTCTCCCTCTCTAGCACCCCCTTCACTCTTTGATTTCTGACCGTCTCTATCCAATAAATAAAGCTAATCATAATTTTTAAAAACCTGCGTGGCAAGAAAAAAATTCTTATTCTTATTTTATTAAACTCCCTCCCTCACGACTGTCTGACTTTGCTTTCATTCTGCGGTTCTCAATCGTTTTTCATTGTAACACCCGTGCTTTGTAGCCAAGGAATCCAAAAAGTTTTTGTTCCATGAGATCCTCTGCTTTGGTGTAGTAGATTTTTCATCTAAGATTCTGGACAGAATAAAACATCCTGTCTCATGATGCTTAGAACGTTTTTCCCTGTTTTGAATTCAATTTGGTGCTGATGAGAATTCCAGAACTATATGCTTGTCGTATATTTTCTAGAATCCCCCTCCTGCCACTCCTTTGCCTCTTCCTGCGCCCCACCACCATTACTAGAGAGGAGCCGGCGGTTTAAATGAGAAATTGTCTGGATAGAGACTGGATTAAGGGCGGGGGTGGATAGCATAGTGGTTATGCAAAGAGATTCTCATGCCTGAGGCTCCAAAGTCTCAGGTACAGTCCTCTGCATCACCATAAGCCAGAGCTGATAAATGGTAAATGGTAAATAATAAACAAATAGTAAATAAATAAGAGACTGGATCAGTCTGTATTTTTGCCTTATATAAATTGGAGATGCTTTAGCAAAATTAACATCGCTTTTAACTGTCTCCCCCCAACCCTCCCTTTTTTTATTCTTTTAACTGCTCATTTGGAGTTGAAGAGTTGAAATCTTTGTAAAAACCAAATTTCAGTTGCCTTCAGCCCTTGGTCCTTTTGTATTGTAGAAATACATTGAATTAATAAAGAATCCATCCATTAATCCTAGTGTACATTGGTTAGTAACCAGTGCTTTACTTGGGCGCAAGTGGCCTTGAGCCTGTGTTTCTTCTGAAGACTTTGTTTTCAAGAAAGATGAGACTGTTACAGTTAGCAGGCTCTTGATTTTTGACAGGAATAAATGCTACATCTTTTAAGTCACTGCAACAGCTGAAAGTGATAGTATTTCACTTTTTTTTTAAAAGCTGATGTTGGGTGTGGCCCCTTAAAATAGTTATGAATAATTCCTGTTGGTATTTTGCCATGGCCCAGTAGATTCTGCGTAGAGAGCTATTGCTTCTGCCCTTGAAGACATGCTTAAATAAAAAATGGGCTACTAAGGGGCTCAAAGATGTTAAAATACATTTTATGTTAAGTGACAGAAGCTTCAAATCAAAAAACATGAAGGCTAAGGCTAGGGAGATGGTTATGCAGAAGGCTTTCATGGCTGAGACGCTGATGTCCCAAGTTCAGTTCCCAGCACCACTGTAAGTCAGAGCTGATCAATGTAAAATATTTTATAAAAGGTGGTCAAATGCTATTTAAAAATTTTATTGATCCAGAGCACTGTTCAGGTCTGTTTGTCAGTGGTGCAGGGGATTTAACTCGAGACCTTAAGTAGTATATCGTCGATGCGATTTGTGTGTGGTGTTATATAAGAGGCATTCATTCCAGGGCAAGTTATCAACTTCTTTTTTATTTATTTATTTAGTTAGTTAGTTTTTAATATTTATTTATTTTCCCTTTTGTTGCCCTTGTTTTTTATTGTTGTAGTAGTTATTATTGTTGTTATTGATGTCATTGTTGGATAGGACAGAGAGAAATGGAGAGAGGAGGGGAAGACAGAAAGGAGAAGAGAAAGACAGACACCTGCAGACCTGCTTCACCGCCTGTGAAGGGACTCCCCTGCAGGTGGGGGGCCGGGGGCTCGAACCAGAAACCTTAGGCCAGTTCTTGGCGCTTCGTGCCACGTGCGCTTAACCCGCTGCACTACCGCCTGACTCCAAGTTATCAGCTTCTGTGAAATGATCACATCTGACTCAGGATGATAGTGCAGCTCCCATGAGTCAGTGGGTGTCAGTCACTCGGGTGGACCTCAGCTGATTAGTGCTCAGTGGCTGTTGGCCATGCTGCCTGTCGCACTACTTATGTGTAAGGTTGTTTACTGATTGTGTCAATGTCCAGTGCTCTGAGCAGTAGTTCTTTGGGGATGTTGGGCTGTCAGTAAAAAACGCTGCTGCCAGTCCCTGTGCAACAGCTGTTTGTTGAAAATGTCAGGGGCCAGGTGGTGGCGCACCTGGTTGAGCACACGTACTACAATGCGCAAGGACCCAAGTTTGAGCCCCTAGTCCCCACCTGCAGGGGGAAAGCTTTGCAAGTGGTGGGTAAGGCTGCAGGTGTCTCTCTTTCTCTCTTCCTCTTTATCTCCCCCTACCCTCTCGATTTCTGACTGTCTCTATCCAATAAATAAAGATAATAATAAATAAATCAGACTGTCTTATCTTAGATGCTTCTGTTGCCACTATGTTTAAAGGCTATCTCTAAATGTAAAATTTCAGAATGCAGTTGGGCTTTTTGTAAACTCTCATATTGAGATTAAAAAGAATTTTTTTAAGGTCTTGGAGTTAAATATTGTTACGGACTTGGCCCAGAGTCAGCTGCTGCTCGTTATTGGTTTACTGTGTGAGTTGTTATACTGTAAATTGCCCATTCTCTTGAGATTTTTATTGATTTAATGACAGAGAGAGTTACTCACAGAAAGACCAGAGCATAGCTCAGCTCTGGCTAATGGTGGTGCTGGTGATTGAACCTGGGACCTCATAGCCTCAAGCCTGAATGTCTTTCGTGTAACCATTATGCTAAACCCCCAACCCTACCCACTGTTAATTTCTAGCCTCCTTTACTCCTTTTCCACAGGAACTTGACAAGAGAAAACACTACCAAATTCAGTGTACTAGACGTCTACAAGTCATCAAGACATTCAGTAAAGCATGTCTCCTTTTACTTTGACCACAGTCATTCACACTCCCGATCTGAGTCACTGTTGACCTGCACTGTTGAAGATGAGCCTGGTCTTTTGTCTTCTCTCTCCTCTACTTCAGGCTACAATACACAGACTATTGTCACAACGGTGGATCTGATGGTCATCTGGTCAAAAACAGCTTCCTCAGCTCCTCATTCAAATTCCCCTTCAGAATTGACTCTCTCCGCTTTGGTCCTATTTCATGTTTTAAACCTATCTCCCCTGCTTCGGCATGGGACTTTAGACAGCTGAACCACGATGGGTCTTAGGACTTGATTCCTAATACACACAGGTGCTTGTCCTGTTTCTTCAGGACAGACAGTACTTTATACTGACCTTACAGCATCAAAGTCCTTATTTCTAAGGGAACATGAACTTATTAACAGCAAGGACCATTTTATAGCTTTTATTCAAAACACCTATGACTAAGATTTGCCATTATACATCACAAGATTGCTTTATGATTTTCTTTATTTTTAAAAATATTTATTATAGTTATTTATGTTAGGGACATTGAGGGGTAAGTGGGAGTAAAAGAGAGAGACCTATAGCACAATTTGTCTTATTAAAAACTATCTCTTACCATAAAAAGTAATCTGGTTTTTTATTGACATTTTAGCTTTTTCGTTTTTTTTTTTTTTTCCTGCAGAAAACCATAGGCAAGATTGCAACATGCTTGGAGTTGCGAAGTGCAGCTTTACAGGTAAATAATCTTTTTCCACTCTCTAATACAAAGGAAGGAGATTAAACTGTTGTTCAGGACAGTAGGAATTTATGCTAATACAAGTATTGCCTTGAGAAAGATTCTATAGCAAAAATGACTCAAGGGCCAAACTCAAAAGATTTAGTACTTGTTTTCATAAACATAAAGTGAGATTCAGTGTTTCTTTCTATAGCCCAGTTTCTTCCAAAAGTACAAAGTTATTTAATAAAAATAAATTTGGAACTTGTCATTTTTGTCTCCCCTGAGGACAGATTTATTTCCCATGATTCCTGCTTTGATTCTTTACTTGTCGCCACTTCAAAGGCAGATATAGGGTGCAGGGACATCTTTGTAATAAAATTATGTAATCTGCATATTTTAAATTCAGTCCACACAGTCCCAAGAAGAATTTAAACTGGAGGATCTGAAAAAGCTAGAACCAAGTAAGTTTAATTTCATATTTTAAGTGATGCTTGGAAAACTAAATACTGGATTTTCATGGGTTTTTTTTTTTTTTTTTTCTTAATTCATCATTGATGTACAGTATGGTGAAATGTCTGTCAGCGATATGAATTTACCTAATCTGCTGTAGCTACTAAGATTATTTGTCATTGATGTGGGCTTGATTTCATTTGTTTTGTGCTTTTATAATTCCTATAGTGTTTATAATAGCTGTCGCTTGGTTTACCCTCGCTGAGAATATGAAAGGTTATTTGGTTCTGTATTCCACCTCATATGTATTTTTCAGCCTTTGTATAGTTCTGGTCACGTTACAAACAAGATGGCAGCTACCTTGGTAGACAGAGAACTGAGAGCTGTAGCCACTGATCCGACGTCCGACATATGCTGCGTGCTCTTAGAAACTGGTCCAACCATTTGGGTCTCTCTACAACATATTTCCTTGTCTCCATTTTTCTTTTCCTTCCTGAAAACTTTCTTGAACAGTTACCCTAGATGTCTTGCTGGGTAGAGTACTCCTTACAGAAAATTTTTTTGGTGTTTCACTTGAATATTTTCTGAGAGGAAATGTTTGCAATATAGGCAATGGCTCAAGTGTTAAATGTCACATTTTAGGAAGTGTTCCTCACCTCAGAACGAAGTCCCAGTCTTCAGGCATTCCCTCCCGGCAGCTAGCTGTAGGAACTACTAATCTACTTTCTATCTTAAGGCTTTTTCCTATTTTTGGATACTTCAAACATGTAAATGGACTCATGTAATATGTGGTTTGGAGAGCTGGAAGGTGTTGTGCCCGGTTAAGCACACACATTACCATGCAGAGGGAAGTGGTACAGCAGACCAGCAGATGTTTCTCTTTCTCCCTACTTCCCCCATCCCTCCTAATTTCTTTTTTGTTTTAATTCTTTTAAAAAATTTTAATTTACTTTCCCTTTTGTTGCCCTTGTTTTTTTATTGTTGTAGTACTTATTGTTGTTGTTATTGATGTCGTTAAGACACAGAGAATGGAGAGAGGAGGGGAAGACAGAGGGGGGAGAGAAAGACAGACACCTGCAGACCTGCTTCTCCGCCTGTGAAGCGCCTCCCCTGCAGGGGCTCAAACCCGGGATCCTTAGGCCGGTCCTTGCGCTTTGCACCACGTGCGCTTAACCTGCTGCGCTAGCGCCTGACTTCCCACCCCTCTTAATTTCTATCTGTTCTGTCCAATAAAGAAAGAAAGGAAAAAAATAAAAAAGGAAAAACTGGCCACTGGAAACAGTGGATTTGTTCTGCAGGCACTGAGACCCCAGAAATAACCCTGGTAGCACTTTTAAAAATACAAATATATCTCTCTCTTATTTTATAATGGATGACAATGACAGCCCAGTCTGCAATTATTTTGAATGAGAAAAGAGTGGGTTTTTCCCCCCAAAATTATTCCCAAACTAAATGCCTACTCGTAATCATAAAGTAGTGAGAGAGTATGCCAACAGTTTTCTTTTCATGGCATTGACTCTTAGAAAAGAAGTCACTCTTGCCGTGGGCATTTTTCTTCTTTATTTCTTTGTTGTTATTGTTGTTCTTGCCACCAGGCTTATCTCTGGGTGTTGGTGTCCATTTTTTCTCTTTTTAATAGAGAAAGTGATAGTTGAGAGGAAAGGAGGGCATAGAGAGGGAGAGAAAGGGAGACAGCTGCAGCCCTGTTCCACCGCTGTGAAGCTTCTCTCCTGTAGTTGGGGACCAGAGGCTTGGCCCTGGGTCTTGAGCCCATGCTTAATGTGTGAGCTCTGCCAGGGGGCCAGCATTCATCTCCTGAGTTTGTGAGTGTGTTTGTTTGCTTTTCTTACATTAATAATGTTCTATACATCTTTGAAGAGTTCTTTCCCCCTTTTAGCTATTTCAAAATGAGATTGGATTTTTTTTTTTTTTCCTCCAGGGTTATTGCTGGGCTCGGTGCCTGCACCATGAATCCACCGCTCCTGGAGGCCATTTTTCCCCCTTTTTGTTGCCCTTGTTGTTGTAGCCTCGTTGTGGTTATTATTATTGCCATTATTGATGTTGTTCGTTGTTGGATAGGACAGAGAGAAATGGAGAGAGGGAGGGGAAGACAGAGAGGGGGAGAGAAAGACAGACACCTGCAGACCTGCTTCACCGCCTGTGAAGCGACTCCCCTGCAGGTGGGGAGCCGGGGGCTCAAACCAGGATCCTTACGCTGGTCCTTGCGCTTTGCGCCACATTCGTTTAACCCACGGCACCACCGCCCGACCCCCGAGATTGGATTTTTGGTGTGAGTGATACATGGTCCGTGTTTTTGGTTTTTGTCATCCACTCCCCCATTCTCAGGGTGTAGCTCAGCACTGTGAAAATGACTGTTATTTATTGAGTTGAGTTAATAATTAATTAACCCCTCACAATGCACAGTCTTGCACCTGCTTTCAGAAGAATCCTCTTATCATTTTAAAACTAGTAGTGCTTTTTAACTGAGACCTGAAATGCCAAGATTCTAGTCACAGTTGCCTGGGAAGGCTAGTAACAGGGTGAGCGGCCCTAGAGCACTGTGGGCCTGTCATGCGCATATGGAACTTTGGATTTTACCAGGCAACTTCACGCACCATATTTGCTGTGTGTACCAAGTGCTGTCCCTGTTAGTGGATATGGGAAACTAAAATCTATAATGCTTAAGTGATGCTCCAGTTACTGGTAGAACTGTAGGGCTAGTTCTAATTTCTCTATCTTCTAACTTTCATCTTTGACCATTTCCTCCTTGCTTATCAAACTGTCAGCCACATGGCTCATTCTGTACCTTAAACGAGCTGAACTAGTTCTCACCTTAGAGCCTCTGAAGTTGCTCTGCCAGTTCTCGAATACTTGGGGAACCCTTGCCCCAGACCTGCTCGTGGAAGGATGCTCTTATCACTCACGTTCAGCTGCCTTCAGACAGTGGAGTTCTGGAAGGCCTGCCCTGCCCAGCTCACATTAGCTGGTGGTCTCCATCCCCTCCACTAGAATAATCATCTTGTTTCTGCTTCTCCTAACACTGACTATAGTTCTACAGTATCTTTCTTACTTAAATGTTGACTCATTTTCGAGCTGAGGTGAAAGAGAATTAGAGTAAATGAGAAACTCCACCCAGGTCTCAGAGTTCTCTCACTGAAGAACTTTAGAACATCTCTGATCGCCCGAGGACTCTGCTGCTGAGTAAGTCATGGTAGTTGAGCCTGTGCACTGGGAAGACAGTGTCACATCTGCCTTAGTTCTGACCCTCAGGATTGAAATCAGAGAGGCTGAATAAGCTGTGCACAAGATCACAGGAGCCTCCTCAACTGCCCGGATAACGCCATCACATCGCCTTCACCTAATTGCAGATAGTTACTGCGGACCCGAGAGGCCAGATGATGAAACAGGATCACTGCTCAGACCGCCACCCCCAGGGGATTGTACGTCATCTCCCTTACGTTTCCATGTCAGACTGTGATCAGCTGCGAGACGTGTTGGCATCCTGGTGCCCTTCTTTTCACTGGAGCTCTCCAGGGAGAATATTTTCCCTCTCGTTGCTGCCACATGCCTCACCTAGGCCCTTGCAATAGGGCTACTTTAGGGTCGGCTTTCTGCGAGGTCTCGGAGACTCTCAGACTCACCTTTCTTGGAGATCTGACATTGTTCCGAAATTACTGGCACTTGGGTATTTTCACTTTACAAAACCCCCCAGTTAATAAATGGGTTTTGTCTCTAGGTGATGATAAGATTTGGGAATTTTAAATATATATAAAACAGTTATGGAAGGGTGATTAACAGTGTCAATATGCATAGTACAATTGAGTCACTTACTATAAAAACTTTTAGTTTCTGTGTCGTGGGAGAATTCACGTGTCTTTCTCTTTTCATTCTAGTCCTAAAGAATATTCTTACGTATAACAAAGAATTCCCATTTGATGTTCAGCCTGTCCCCTTAAGGTAAAAAAACAAGTACTAGTGTTTGTCTTAACATTTGATTTTGTTCCCATTTTATGTTTATTAAAAGGGGGTTACAGTATTTTAATTTTAATATTCCACACCCACCACCGAGGTTCTGTGACCCCAAATCCCGTCTCCCAGAGATAAGTTCTCGTAAGTTTTAGAAATTATTTGCCTGCTTCTTTTTTTTTTTTTTTTTTTGCCTTCTTTTTTGGACTGCTGATTCCTTATATCAGCACTGGTGTCATAGATATCCGTGGCGTCTTTAGGGTCCACATTAATGTCAGTCAGGGAACCAACAATTGGATAAGTTGTGATCTTACATGGGAAATGAGGCTTCATTGGCATATTTCATTCTGTAAGTCACCATTCTGTCTGTCTTTTTCTTTTCTCTCTCTCGTTTTACCTTTTTTTCATGTAGAAGAATTTTAGCTCCTGGAGAAGAAGAAAACTTGGAGCTTGAGGAAGATGAAGAAGAGGGTGGTGCCGGAGCAGGCTCTCCTGACTCCTTTCCTGCTAGAGTCCCAGGTAGGCCTTGCTCAGCGTGGGTCCCAGTCAGAGTTTTCAGAAATGATTTAGGTGTTTGCTAGTCGAAAGCCCTCTCCAGAGCCCATGCCAATCCTAGCATAAATCCAAGCAGATTTTTATGACCGTTATTGGCAGCAGTGTCTTTATAAGTATAGCCTAAAGGCCTTAGACACTGAAGATCACGCTTGGCGTTTGGTGATCCAGGAGGACTCTTGGGCTCGGCAAGTTGTGCTCACTGTACTTGGTCCCAGCAGAGGCTGACCACAGACTCAGTAAAGGGAAGAGGCGCCGGGCAGAGTAGAGAAAGCTGTCTCACGGGGTCCTCTCCCAGCAGAGTCACAGAGATAGTGTTTCATTCCTCCAGCAGCAAATCATAACAACACATGAAATGTCTCCAGGGGAAGCTCTTTAGAGACTCGGTGCCTCGAGCCATTTTGGGGGGCTGACCACATCAACGCTGTTTTCTGAGCCCTGCCCAACACTTTGCACAGCCAGGAGGAAAGCCCATCTCCTGCATGGGCCACTTTATTTCTGGGGTGGAGGCTATCTTACCTTCTGGGCACTCCCCTTACCACGCTCAAAGACCTGGTACAGGTCCTGGCGCCAGTGAATGCAGGAAGGGGCAGAGTAGAGGGGCCAGCTCCAAGGCTAGAGCATGCCATGGTTTCTCCACCTCTCTCTCTCTCTCTCTCTCTCTCTCTCTCTCTCTGGGGCAAAAGGAATGCAGATGTTGGCTGGAGGTGGTGAACTTGCACATGCGCAAATTGGGCACCACTAAGTAAATAAACCATATTGTTTGCCGTTTGGGCAAAGTGGCCATTCTTATCAGGAGATGTTGGGAACCCTCCCCAATCCAAGGTCTCAGGCTAATCTGGGGCTGACCTTGCAGGCAAGTCTCTAAAAACCAGAGGCTTGTGCCTGCTTTGGGAACTCGGTGTTAAACAGTTGGCTTAAGTTGCTCCTTTAAATCCAGAATTAGATTTAGTCGTTTAAAGGCAACTTTAGTAGATTTCTTTTAAATAAGGGATATAGAGTTACAACTTGTTGTTTGTCTTCAGACTGGCAAAAAGCTTACTGAGCTTTTCTGGTTCCTGCATTTCTCTTCTCTAAAAGTAAGTGTATGTGATTGAATTAGCCTGGTGTTACTCCAGTGTGGACTTGGAGCCTTTCTGGTAGCCAAAGTTGTCCTGTTCTCACCATCACCAGCATTTATAGACTTTATGAGCACTGCAGTGTGACTTTTACTGACAAAATGTATAGACTCATTAGAGAAACTGTTCTTATAATCACAAAAACCTTTTTTAGCGTTACAAAATATCGAAATAGTGGCAAACGCTAGAAGAAGAATCGAAATAGCAACTTACTTTGTAGTTTGAGAGTGGAAACTTGTCAGTCTGTTTTTTACTTTATTTCTGTGGAGTCAGAGAGAGCCTCAGGCACGTGAAGTCGCACCTCTCTGCCTTTTCATTGGAGACACAGGAGAGAGAACATCACACCAGAAATCCCCCCTGGTGCCGTGGCGTCTCCACCGTGGTGCCGACTCCACTTGGAACCAGACGCATGGCAAGGCATATGCCCTCCTGCGGATTAGCTCGCTAGCTCTCCACTTCATATAGGACATTTTATTCAAAATACCTGCTGGCAGAGGAGAAAATGTAGAATATGAATGTTGTAGGAAACGTCGTGGGCCAACATTAGGAGTCTCTCGCTGACTGGTTATTTTTGACAGGGGCATCAACTCTGCTACTGATTTACTTTCTAAACCTTTTAAACTAAGTTGAATTTATACATAGATATATTTTTTAATATTTTATTTCTTTTTAATGAGAGGGATACAGTGAGACCAGAGCACTGCTCAACTCTGGCTTCTGGTGATGCTAGAGACTGAAGCTGAGACCTCGGAGCCTCAAGCATGAAATTCTTTTTGCAGAGCCCTTAGCTGTCTCCCCAGCCCCACTTTTTAAGAAGAAAAAAAAATTAAAAAAAAAAAAAATATATATATATATATATATGACTATTAGAATCTGAAAATCACCAGCCCAAAGACTTAACGGTGGCTGTGATTTGTGCTTAAGTGAACTTCCAGTGTTTCTGCCTCCACGGGTGCATTTGTAAACCATTTCCCAGGACGATGCACCGCGGAGTGGGACAGCTAGGTCGGCAGCAGCCTGTGTGCGGTCTACCGGTGGTGGCCGTCAGCAAGATGAACTTCTGCGCGAGAGCAGTGAAGGGGCTGGAGCCTCCCAGCCAGTGTCACCTTATCACCGCACACCGTGGACTGGGACACCGAGTCTGCTGGTGCACTGGGGAGGTGGGCGGGGAGGTGAGAGGAGGCCGAGCCCGAGCTCAGGGCCACTTGGTGCATGCAGGGCGTGGCTCAGCAGCCAGGAACCTGCCTTAAGGTGACCGACCTCCAACCTGGGCCTCCTGCCCACGGGCACGAGAGACTCCGCCCCCGGCGTGCCGTGGACAC